>NC_081352.1:37524569-37551374 GCF_029784015.1 Lycium ferocissimum | reverse complement strand
CAATTCTCGAAAACAAAAAACCCTAGTACTTTTTTAAGTTGTATCTGTATTTGATGAAGTGATTATGTTGTAGTCTACTTTATTCAATATGTTGGGCCGGTGGTGACTAGTATATTATATGGAATTTGAGGAATGTGTATTACATTCCCCGTCTTAAAGAATCTCCGACTCTAGAATCTCGAGTTAGTGATCAAGTTGGTAGATTATTAGGAGTTATTTTGATAAAGGGTTCTCTTCCTTTTTTATTTATTTATCAATTTACATATTATTACCATTGAAGATTATTACTGCTACAACTTATTTCAAAATAAATAAAATGAATTTGCTGACCTAACACCTAAATTAAATGTTAGGTGGCGATTCCATAATAATTTGAAATGAGAAAAAAAAAAACGCATGAGGAAAAGATGAATCATGCAATGAGAGAGGGTGAGGGAGAAGCTTAGATGGAAATAAGTAACTTGAAAGAGGAGAGTTGGCAAGAATGTGATATACAAGAAGCTATAATTTTGGTTCATTTGTTTGTTTCCCATACAATCCGCTAGATGAAAATTGGACTCTGGCCAAAATTCTTTGATTAATGAGCTCTAAATATATTTAGAATTGTAAAAAATGTACTGCAGAAAAGATATATCCATAAACATATTTTACGAAAACTAATCAAACAATACATATATACTAAGTATAAATGTTAAAAATCTTATCCTTGAGTCTCTTTAAATTTACTAGCCAAGTTACTATATAAATCTTCACACATGTCGTATTAATGGTTCATCTTCATTTTGTCCACGTGACTTCAGAATTTTATTAACAATTTTGATGGCTTCTATATCCAAATTAGAGCACTGAAATATTATCATGCGGATGCAAGTCAAAAGATATCACTTACATTTGAATATCCAATTTTCTTCCCCATTGTTTACCCACGGTCTCTAACGTATTATATATCTCAATCTCACATCTCTGCTACGTTTTTAGCCGCTAGAAACGAGGTAATTACGATGCACTTTCCGTGCAATCTTGTTTCTCTCAAACTAATCAAATAGATCCGAAGCTAAATAAGAATACTACTCTTCCAGAGTATATAATTTAGAGGCTTAATACATCGGTAGCCACGTAAACATGCCAAAATATTCCAGTTATAGACACTCGAACTAAGCTTTGTTTAAATTGAACACATCAACTCCTTATAAAGTGTTACAATTAGACACTTTCGATTCAAATTTTGAAATTTTTTTTGGGTGTGTTTTCATTCCTCTACTAGGTAGTTAACTACATTAAATATGTTATCTCCTTTAATTATACGCCTTAATAAGTCGTAAAACCCAGACATTTTCTACTTGAGGTTAATGCCTATAATTAAAGGAGATGACATATTTTATGTAATTAACTTAACTATCTAATTGACGAATGAAACACACGCAAAAAGTTTTTCAAAATTTGAACCGAAATTGTCTAATTTAAACACTTTAGGAGTTCAGGTGTTCAATTAGAATAGAGCTTCAAGTGTTAAGGGGCTAGCTACGTGTTAAGCCTAATTTAGAATATCAAATTTTATTAAGGGAAGTATTTTCACCAATGCAGTGTATGCCCTAAGGTTAATTGCACATATTTCTTTCTAACTTTGTATTTTTGCATCGTCTCAATGCCTTCGTTCCTTTACTCCTTGTTCAGATTCCAATCCCATCTTTCTTTGTATCCCTAGCGGCTAGCACATAATCAAGAGCATTTATTCTTCTTCTTCTTCTTCTTCTTTTTTTTTTTTTTTTTGTTTTCCACCCGCATTGGGGCCGGATTAAATTTGGATTCGTGACCGGGTAGTCCCACATTGGGGGGCAAAGCACTCCTTAACAATAGTGACTTCGTATCTAAGGGAGCTCGAACTCGACACCTCTTGATTAAAGATTGTAATCATGCCGCAGAAACTCCAATGTATTTTCCCATCCGCTCTTCTATCCCATTTTCAGTTTCTTATAATTCATGTATAGTAGAATCTCCAATTTGCCTTTGATTTTAATGTTAGCTTCCCGTTATATTTTACATTTCTAAATTAATATTTGATGTCATCAATGTAGGAAGTACAATGTCGCTCCAATGATAGTTTTTGCCTCATAAATTAAGCATTTATTATAAGAAAAATGTCAAAACTTCATACTTTAAATACAAAAGGAACTGAAATGACCAAAAAAAAAAAAAAAAAACAAATAGAAACACAGGAATTCTTTACTACACGAGGGTCTTCTCTAGTGGAGGAAAAGTTTACATATTTGTACTCAACAATTTGTCTTAAGAGAAACATATGACATATCTGTCGAGAATGCATTAAAAATTATTGTGCTGAAAATATTGGAAAAAGCACTGACCAAAATGATGCGATATCAACATGATAGTAGCCAATACATGCATCAGTCATTTTAAACCAAAGCACTGAAAACACACCACTGAAAACACTCACCACTGAAACACATTATAAAATCGTCACTACATGAAAGAATAATCACCATTCTATAGTTTGTGGAAAATAAGTGGAGCACCATACTGAGGCTGAATGGTTACTATGGATTGAGGGGCATGTGCATAAGATGGACACAGTTCGAACGAGAACCTTTGTAGGAGCATAGACAAAGCCATCTTTGCTTCTAACATGGCAAAATTTTGTCCAGTGCATATTCGGGACCTCACGATTTGACATAAACCCAAGGAAGCTACAAGAATTCAAAATCAACAAAAGAAAATAAAAAGGAACTTGGAAAATTGGAAAAGAAGAGATAGGAGGATAGATACTAGACCCAAAGGATAGTAAATCTATGGGCAAAATTGGGTATATCAAACCCAATCCCTCCCAATTTGATTCAACCCTAAGAACCTAAGTAATTTGAATTCAAAGAAAGGACTCAATTGATTCCACAAATGAGCAACTAATATGAATTCAATGGAACTTGCAATTCAATGCACAACTAAGAAATTACACTTAGTCAATATTCAACCAAACAAACTATCTATTAACTAATTCTCTCAAAATATAAATTCACTCAATATCCAAGCTAAGTCTTCCAAATGGATGAAAATAACTATTTATACTAATGCCTATTACACCAAAAGGCCCTAAAGTGGCTTTTTTGTAAAAATACCCACATGGGTCTTCAATTGCATCTAAAGCCTCATAACACATTATGACCTCCAATTGCCATTCTAACCCCATAACTTGCAAGTATGACCTCCAATTGCAATCTTAGCCCCATAGTTGCACTTTTAGCCATTTTGCGCTTCTAGCCACTTTGCAACTCTTCCAATGCCAACTCCCAAATGTTGTAAATCCGCAAAGTCTTCTCTCCAATCTCCTCCAAGGCATCCTTTTCATGAACAAGGCTTGCAACTCTTGAAGTTCTCTTGCTTGACCGAGTGAAAGGCCTTGTGCTTGTTGGTTCATATCATCCTCCTTTTTGGAGAAGATTCGTCCTCGAATCTAGGGCATACCTACAACACAAGAAGAAAGATCACTCACATTGAAAACATTTGAACATTATACTCACTTGGCAAGTCGATTCGTAGGCATTGTCATTGATCTTTTCAAGCACTTTGAATGGTCCATCTCCATGGACTCAATTTTCCTTTTCGCGTTTGCGGAACCTTTCTTTTCGGAAGTGAACCCAAACCCAATCATTGGGTTGGAAGTCCGCCTTTCTTCTCCCATGATTTTGTCTCTTGGCTACCTTGGTGTTGACCTTGTCAATGCTCTCCTTTACCTTGGCATGGATTTTCATCATTTCGGTCGCCCTTTGCTTTGTATCTAAACTCCATAACAACATCACTAGCCAAAGGGGTTAAGGTTAAAGGAATCAAAGGATTAAAGCCATAACATACTTTAAATGGAGTCACGCGAATAAAGGAATGGAGGGACCGATTGTAAGAAAACTCAATCAAAGGTAAACGGTCCTCCCAAGAAGTGGGCTTTCCTCTAATCATACTTCTAAGCATACTCCGCAGTCCTATTCACTACTTCGGTTTGACCATCCGTTTGAGGTGGCAAGAAGTAGAAAACGTGAGCTTGGTGCCAAGTGTACCCCAAAGACTCTTCCAAAAGTGACTAAGAAACTTGGAATCCTATCACTAACAATAGTGCGGGGAACTCCATGTAGCTTAAGGACATGATTCACAAACAAGGATGCTACATGAGATGCATCATCACATTTATGGCATGGTATAAAATGAGACATTTTGAGAACCTATCTACCACAAAAAATGCTATCATGACTCCTTTTGGTTCTTGGAAGACCCAACACAAAATCCATAAAAATGTCTATCCAAGGACCAAAAAGAGTAGGAAGGGGAGTATACATACCTTGGGGCGAGTTTTGGACTTGGCTTGCTTGCATTCCAAACATTGACCACATAGCTTTTCAACATCATGTCGCATCTTGGGCCAATAATTGCTCTCCCAAAATGTCAAGTGTCTTGGCTACTCCAAAATGGCCCATCATTCCATTCCTGTATGTGCTTCCTTGACGAACAACTCTCTCCATGAGCTCATTGGGACACAAACCCTACCATCCTTGAATAGGAACCCATCAACAAGTTGGAACCTATCAACCCTCCCTCCTCGGGTCAACTCACATAAATCTCCTTAAAGTCGGGATCTTGAGAATAGAATCCCATAAGGCTTTCAAATCCCGTCATTCTAGAAGTCATAGTTTTTAACAAGACTACCTTCTAAATAATGCATCCGCCACCACATTGTCCTTCCCCTTTTTGTAATGGATCACATAAGGGAAAACAATCAATTTTACCCATTTCGCGTGTCTCTTGTTGAGCTTGGATTGGCTCTTCAAAAATTTCAAGGATTCGTGATCCGATCGTATCACAAACTCCTTATGCCACAAATAATGTTGCCAATGGGTCAAGACCCTCACAAGTGCATACAACTCCTTGTCATAAGTAGAGTAGTTCAATGACGCCCTTTTAGCTTTTCACTAAAGTAAGCTTGATAGCTTGCCTTCTTACATCAACACTCCACCTATGCCAACCCTAAGCATCACACTCAACTTCAAAAAGTTTTCTCAAAATTGGGTAATTGCAACAATGGTGACGAACTCACATACGGATTTCAATTCTTGAAACGCCTTTCTTGCTCGTCTCCCCAAACAAAAGGAACATCTTTCTTGATCAATTCGGTTAAGGGAGAGGCAATTGTACTAAACCCCTTTACAAACCTTCTATAGAAACTTGCCAACCTATGGAAACTCTCACATCGGTTGCATTTTTAGGAGTTGGCCAAGTTCTAATAGACTCCACTTTTTCTTCGTCAACCTCACGCCATTTGCACTCACCACAAAACCCAAGAACACCACTTTATCAACACAAAAGACATTTCTTGATGTTAGCAAACAACCTCTCACGCAACAAGACATCAAATACTTGCCTCAAATGGCCTACATGCTCCTCAATTGATTTGTTATACACAAGGATATCATCAAAACAAACAACCACAAACTTTTTGATAAAGTGTTTCAAGACGTGGTTCATCAACCTCATAAATGTGCTAGGTGCATTGGTTAGCCCGAACGGCATGACAAGCAACTCATAGAGTCCAAAATTGGTTTTGAAGGCCATTTTCTACTCATCACCGGGGCTCATTCGAATTTGGTGATAGCCACTTCTAAGATCAATCTTGAAAAACACACTGAGCCAGGCAAAGCTCATCCAACATATCATCAATCCTCGGAATGGGATGACGATACTTTACCGTGATTTTGTTAACGGCTCTACAATCAATGCACATCCTCCAAGTGTCATCTTTCTTTGGAACAAGAATCACTGGAACGGCACACAGGCTAAGACACTCCTTCACTAGCCCCTTTTTAAGGAGCTCATCTACTTGCCTTTGCAATTCTTTTGTTTCTTCCGAATTGCTCCTATAAGCCGGTTTGTTGGGGAATTTGGGAACCCCGGTAGAAAGTCGATTTGGTGCTCAATACCTCTCGGGAGGTAGGCACGTCGGCATCTCCTCCGGAACAAGGTTTCATATTCCCGCAAAGAGAAGACATACTACTAGGCAAAATGCTAGTAGCTTGGTTAGCATTGGGAGAAGATCCTTGTTGACAAGACACCATGAAGTGTCTCTCGTCAACCCTTTTAAACAATTACTTGGTACGACAACAAACATTTCTTGGGACCATCTTGAGATGTCCCTCCATTTATGACTAACAAAGTCTTCTTCTCACCCTTCCCTTTTCTTCCCTTTGATACTTCTCCCAAGCTCCTCATCACTCGATAATCCTCACTCACTTTGTAAGGGGTTAGTGGGTTAAGAATGTATTTCTTCCCCTTCGACCACAAATGAGTACTTGTTAGTTCTCCCACTATGTTAGGCATCAACATCAAATTGCCAAGGTCTTCTAAGCAATAGATGGCAAGCTTGCATGGGTACCACATTACACAAAATCTCATCTTGGTACTTGCCAATGCTAAATTTGATAATGGCTTGCTTGTTGACCCTCATTTCGCCATATTCATTAAACCATTGGAGTTTGTAGGGATTAGTGTGCTTGCGGGTGGGGAATTTCATACTTTCAACTAAAAATTGGCTAACGGCATTCGTACAACTTCCACCATCAATGATTAAGGAGCACACCTTATCCACAATTTTGCACCGTGCATGAAACAAGTTCTCTCTTTGGTCACTCTCTTCCCTAGCTAGAGCCCCCATGGCTCTTCTAGCCACAATAGCATGATTCAAGGCTTCTTCATACCTTATCTCAACCTCTTCATCGGAATCACCCTCACACTCGCTTCTTTCTCCCTCTGCTTCATGACCATCCCCGCCCTCATGTTCATCATCGGTTCGATACCCATCCCTCACTATGGTGATAGTTCTCCGGTTGGGACACTCACTCGCAATGTGCCCTCTTCCTTGGCACTTAAAGCATTGGATGGTAGAAGGTCGGTTATAGTTGGTGTTAGAATTGTTACCTCCTTAGCCTTGTCATCACCTTTGGCCTTGTAGTCAAATTTGGCTTTGAGGTGCTTGAGTGTTGCTCTTGGGCTTATCTCAAGTAGAAGTTTTCCACTTTTCTTTGCCTTTGATCCAAGTTGAAGATGATTTGCTTTTGTCTTTGTAGGACCTCTCTTCTTTTAGATCGCCTCAACCTTGGATGCGTCATGGAATGCCTCTTCAAGACTATTATAGGTTTTGAGCCTCATCGGTTTAGAGATGTCTCGATTCAAGTTGGCTACAAACCTTATAATAGTGTACTCTTCATGCTCTTCTATCATGGACTTCATCCGCAAGTCCTCAAACTCATCAAAGTACGTTTCCACACTTTTCAACCCTTGCTTCAACATGTACAACCTTTGAGTGCATCTTGGTGGTATGTGGGTGGAAGCCACCTTATCTCCATGAGCTCAATCAAGTCATTCCAAGTTGGGAGATCATAGATGTGTTGTTGAGCTCTTTGTAACTTCTGACCCCACCAAGTAGAGCGTACCCCTCAAGTGAGTGAGGGCATACTTTGCCTTTAAGGCTCGGACACATTGTTCGTGAGGAAGATGCGCTCACTTTGCAATTTCTATTCAAGGAATTCTTCCGGATTGCTACCCTTGGAACGTAGGAAGGTTCGCTTGATGGTGTTCAAATTTCGCTCATTATCTTGCCATCTTCCCGGTCTTCGCAACCTTGGGCCCTCCCTAGGTCTACATGACCTTAGAATCTAGGGTCATGGCTCGGAAACCTCTCAAAACCTCCTCTTCCGCCCCCTCTCGGTTGATTATTCATCCCTCCACGCCCTCCCTCGCCGGTTATCATCCCACCACCGACCTTGTGGATAGTCATCATACTCCTCTTCATTCATGGGGTATTGGTAGTGGCGTTGGTATTGGTTTTGGTTAGGAAAGGGATCTTGTGTTTGGTTTTGGGGTGGAGCTTGGGGTGTTTGTGGTGAGGTCACTTGAGGGATTGCCTCGTTTGGGTTGTGTTGGTAAACGTGAGGATAGGTTTGTCGATTGGTGTTTTGGAAAGTGGAGTTTTGGGATGGAAGGTTGGTTGTTTGGGGTAGTGGAGCCTTTGGGTGGAGGTGGTCTGCGGTGTTGGGATTGCACGAAGGCATGGGCTTGTCCGGGGTAATGGTTGGTGTAGTGTCTTGTGTTTTATCCCCGTCACCTTATTTCAGGAACGGGAGTGCCCGTTACACTCGAACTCTCATTTGAACTTTCTCGATACTCACCATCCGTTCGTCCATACCCTTGACTTCCCGTTCACACCATTCATCTCTCTCTTAGCTCTTCCGTACCCGCTTGCATGCCGAGATTTGATTCATGATCATAGCTAATGAACTTGCTATGGATGACATATCTACCTCTTGCGTTCTATCACCTTGGTTAGACATGATGACCTGCAAAACTAGCAAACAAGATTAGTAGTAAAAGCCTCACGTCACTCATATTGAACTCTCAACCTTACCACACTCCGTGCTCTTTCGAATTTGTTGATGAATTGCTCGTCCAATCAAATACACATGTTGCTTATCCTTTGTGGTAGAATGAATTCTTGTTTAGATGAATGACGGACGACTCAAAAGCAAAACGAATGAGAGCCAATAAAGTTTCGACGAAATAAAACGAAGAAAAGCTCGAAAGAAATTAGCACGAAATAAATGCGGACACAAGAACTAGTAAACACACGTAGGAACAACTACTATGTGGCTACTAGTTGAGAGACACAAGAAATTGAAATGCTAAAACCGGAAAATAAATGAAATTTCGGGCCCGGGTAGGTGATAATTTGAAAATGGGGTCTTGAAGCCTCAATTGATCCAATGCATCAATTTGAAATAACGAAAATTTTTAAAATTCTATACTTTTTTTTTTGTTCCCTACCTAAAGAATAGGGATCACTTACAATCAAGGCTCAAGAAATTTTTGAGGAATGAAATGAAATAGAAGTGGAAGGAATCGAAGTTTTGAATCAAGATAGGTATCTTAGAAAAGACGACTAGCCTCTCACCAAATACGGTCCATGTTTTGATATACGGTCCGTATTTGTGAAAATCTCTTGGACCCCGACAAGATAATTACGGCCGACCCCTTGAAGTTTACGGACCGTAAAGTGAAATACGGGTCGTAAACTTAAACCGTATTTAAGGATTATCCTAGAGGCGGAATACTCTACCGGACCCTTCCTTTACGAGCTGATATACGGTCCGTAAAGTGAAATACGGGCCGTATTTAAGGATCCTATTTTCGAGACAATGAGCTCAACTTGGGGACAACTTTTTATGTTCCACTTTACGATCTACTTTACGGTCCGTATAATGAAATACGGGCCGTATTTAAAGATATCGTCCCAAAACAGTGAACTCGTTAGATGCTTCAGTGAATATTCTTGTACCTCGTTGCCTCGGGATTTGTGTGAGATTTTGAATTTGGCTGACCTCTTGGGACCTTATACCTTGTATTTACCCTTTTAGGCTAGAAAAACAACTTTTCAACTTTTGACTTGGATTCCTTGGATCTAACTTTCCTTTTATCTTCTTGTACCCAAGAACAATGATGAACATTGAAGAACATTCAAAAACCCAATGTGGTCCAAATCAACTCGTTTGTGCTCCAATTTCAGATCTAAGCTCCTTATCACTTAGAGAACAAAGCCCGATATTCAATTTGCTTCGATTACTTCTCAATCACTAAACCCACTTTGAGTTCTTGACTTTGATGAAGCTTGATGGTGAAAACTTCAAAATCCACCCAAACAACTTCAAACTTCGGATTTAGATGTTTTCCCATTCAATAAACTCAAATCTAACTTCAAAAACAACAAAATCAAATCACAAAACGATTTTCAAATTTTTTTGGGATTTTGATTTCAAAAAAAAAAAAATTGTGATTTTCAGATTTTGAACCTAGGATTAGAAATTGTGGGAACAATATCTTAGCCTATCTTTGGGACCCCAGCTGATAAGATTCAACCTAAGGAAACTCTAAGAATTCAAAATCAACAAAAGAAAATAAAAAGGAACTTGGAAAATTGGAAAAGAAGAGATAGGAGGATAGATACTAGACCCAAAGGATAGTAAATCTATGGGCAAAATTGGGTATATCAAACCCAATCCCTCCCCAATTTGATTCAACCCTAAGAAACTAAGTAATTTGAATTCAAAGAAAGGACTCAATTGATTCCACAAATGAGCAACTAATATGAATTGATGGAACACAATTCAATGCATTGACTAAGAAATTACACTTAGTCAATATTCAACCAAACAAACTATCAAAATATAAATTCACTCAATATCCAAGCTAAGTCTTCCAAATGGATGAAAATAACTATTTATACTAATGCCTATTACACCAAAAGGCCCTAAAGTGGGTGGCTCTTTTGCAAAAATACCAATGGGTCTTCAATTGCATCTAAAGCCTCATAACTTGCAATTATGACCTCCATTTGCCATTCTAACCCCATAACTTGCAAGTATGACCTCCATTGCAATCTTAGCCCCATAGTTGCACTTTTAGCCATTTTGCGCTTTAGCCACTTTGCAACTCTTCGAATGCCAACTCCCAAATGTTGTAAATCCGCGAAGTCTTCTCTCCAATCTCCTCCAAGGCATCAATTTTCATGATCAAGGCTTGCAACTCTTAAAGTTCTCTTGCTTGACTTCGAGTGAAAGGCCTTGTGCTTGTTGGGTTCATATCACCAGCCAAAAGGAAAAAATGTAACTCGGCCATTTGTTGCACTTTTTAGTCCTTCTTTAAATCTCTCTGGATTGAACTTGTTTGCATCTTCACCCCATATCTCTTTATTATGATGCAATAAGATCACCGGCAATGAGACTAGTACACCAGCTGGTATAGATACAACAACAATAGCAACGTACCCAGTGAGTCCCACAATGTGGGTGCAGGGAGGGTAGATTGTACGCGGACTACCTTACCTCTGCCATAGGTAGGAGGGCATTCCGGAAGACGCTCGGCTCGAAAAAGCATAGGAAAAGGTTAGATAAGGGTAAACAATTCAAAGATTATGAAAATGAAAACAACGAAAGTGAATAAGCCATGATAAACCATTATGTACAAACGAGATACTCACACAAATCAAGGGGCAAGAAACTAGATCAATGCGACTACTGCGAAAGGATAAACGCGACTACTACTAGCCTTCCACCCTAATTCCCCGAGTCCTCCATACCCCTATCTAAGGTCGTGTCCTCGGTGGTGAATATGCGCCATGTCTGTCTAATCGCCCTCTCCCAATGCTAACCGCCTACTCTACCTCTTGGCTTAGTCCGTGACCTCTCGCACACCTGCATTTGGGGCGTTTGTGTCTCCGCGTCACGTGCTTAAACCATCTCGGCCTCGCTTCGCGTCTTGTCCTTCCGAGGCTACTCTTACCTTATCTCGGATAACTTCATTCCTAATCCTATCGCTCCTCGTGTTCCCACACATCCATCGCATCATTCTCAACCAGCTGGTATAGATACTTCTCCTAATACAATGTCTTCATTAGCCCATCGAGCAAGTGTTATTGCTGGGGATATAGCCGTAATGACTCGTACAAGATTATCGTCAACTGCAACAAAAATGCTCCTACTTCAGTTATATATATCTAGCATGAAAGAGACATGTAAAAATTTGACGTTACAGTTACGCCCATCGTCCGCTGGGGCTTTGGTCGCCTGCTCCCCTATCATTAGGTCACCAACTTCCTTTGACCTTTTAGACGTAGCGAACGTCGGACCTCGGCCCTGAAATACAAAGTCTTACAACTTTTTTTTAGACCTGTATTTTTGGTAAACAATCGTTCGAGCCTGGTCACTGCAACCCTTTTTGTGAGGAGACACCCCTTATCCTGAATTTGCGAGGCTACTTTGCCGAGTTCCTTAAATTTTGTGGCTAAACTAATTCTTATAAGTTGGGTGCTCCTTTAGCTTGTAACCAACATGGAGAGAAGTCATAATTCTCTAATAGCTTAAACTTGTAGATGAGATGATCACTCAATTCATCGCGGTGTCAGAGCAAGCATAAATCGTGAGTTCAAGTCTCATCCCACCGATTATCAAAAAAAAAATTCACGCGTGCTTGGAAAAGAAGCCTCATTCCTGAGGAAACCATAGCATCTTCTAGTCTAATATATATCAAATATTAGTATCAAAGCTCCAGTCTTTTCAAATTCAAGCACTCAAGCAATAGCAATAACAATGAGAGTAAGTACCCGTGGCACATAAATTGAACCAACAATACTAGAATACTTACAACTTTTAGACGATTTAATCCATCAAAATCTGGTTTCCGACTCCCAAAGACTTGCAAGACTTCTTTTCTGGCCCGTGTCTGCGAATCTTGATACCTGCTCAACAACACCAGAGTCCATAGGAGCAACACTGACGTTGTTTCTTGGCCAGCAAAATAGAATAACTTGCATTCTTCAATGACTTTTTCGTTGCTCATTCCAAAGTCCTTCTTTCCGTGGTGTTCAATTTCTTGATAATTCGATTCCAGCAATATGCTCAATAGATCCTCATTATGGGAGTCCCCTGCTTCCATTGCCTTCAATCTTTTATATCTATAATACCTCTAATTCTTTTTTATTTCCTTCATTCTTCGGTTCCTCTTTGTTGGCAAAAATCTTTGAAATTGTTTTATAAAACAGAACACCAAAATGCATTCACAAGAATCAGAACTAATCAGTTTGCATTTCCTAATGAACTTTGTAGTTTGTAATAGAGTACTACAGCTACATTTTCTAAATTCTTGTCAGAATTAATTTACCTCCAGCCTGGGATATAAATTGAACGTGCAACTTCCAAAAAATGTTGAGCTTGTTCCATGCCGTTGTGACTTCTTATATTTATTCGAACGCGTTTTAAGTATTGTTGCATGGCCATGATAAACTATAGTATGAATTGATACTTAATATATTGCGGAAATTAGAGGAGGATCAATTGACCAAAAACTAATCAACGCGTTCTGTATATTGGACATAATTGTCCCTACGAATTTACACGTATATGGCTCTAAGTGGATTATATGTTTATTAAAGCACATGGCCAGATAAAGCAGTGAAAACAAAACCTCGAATTATTCCGGTACAACTTAAAAAGCACTATAACCTCACTCGATAGACATATGATATTTTTTTATCCGTATTAATAAGAAATTAATAATTATAAAATAAGTGTTTTTACACACGTATTTTCAGTTAATCATGATTAAACGATATATCCAAGTATTAAATGATATATATATATATATATATTTACTTTTATGTTAAAATTAAAATTTCATATATATATATATATATATATATATATATATATATATATATATATATATATATATATATATATATATATATATATATATATATATATATTTACTTTTATGTTAAAATTAAATTACTTAATTTCATATAACCATCGAGTACAAATAAGTATTTATGGGTTCCTTCTTTGTTGCGCCAAGTTATAAAGAAATTTGAAGACGGCTATTTTTCATCATTATGGTTTTAGACATTAAGCAGAAGTAAATTGGTTTGGTTATGGTTTTACCAAATATTCAAAGCAATGAAGCAAACCTTTTGTTATGGGTTCCTTCTTTGTTGCGCCAAGTTATTGAAGACGGCTATTTTCATCATTTGGTGGTATAGTCCTGTATCAAAGAGTTGGGGCTGCCAGTGGAACACAATTTATTTTTCAACTTTCTCTTCTCCTTTAATTTTGAAAAAGAAAATAAATCAAATTAAATGATTTTCCATGAGATGACTCCACCCATTTTGCACGGCTGAGACCCTTCGGTTACAATTTTAGATTAGAGATTGTATGTTATGTATTTGTTGGCTTATTTCGAAACGATATGATGAGAGCAATAGTTAATACACTATGAAATATTGCAAAGTAATCATGAACAATTAAACATGAGTATTAAATACAAGGTTATTCACATTCGCAGAACGTACTCCGGGAATATTAAACTTATGAGTTCATTGAACCAAAAAGTGACTAGATTAGAGTTATGGCCCCTTTTGCGACCATAACACCATTGGTAGAACATTTCAAATGCTTGAGAGTAGTAAAAAAATGAAAATCAACAAGTCATCGAGATCTCACTTTTAAAAAGCATCTTAAATATAATAGATAACATAATGAGATACACCCTTCAATTCAATCAAAACAAAAAAAAAACATACTTTTCAACCAAAACATAAGGAGTATAAAGAAAAACGAGGAATGAAATTAGCACTAAAAAGGAATTACGATAACTAATCTACTGGACAAGCTGTGGACCCACTCATTTTATCCACTTATTATTCTGGACAACGAAATCCTTATCTTATAGAGCTGCGTTTCTAATGGTATGAAAAAACAGACATTTCTTTTTAAAGCCTGCTGTAAGTTACCCTCCAACGGGGTGAATCTAGATCTCCGTCGGTGAAAGTGTAGGCCTTTAGATTTCCATCTATTTCTAGACGAAGGTATGTTAAAGTAGTGTTGTATTTAGTAAAAGCCATAACATGTGAACTTCTCTTTGTTGATTTTGCCAATCTATAATCCAACTTCAGCCTTTGATTCCCACTATTCAATTTTACTGATTCCAAACTGCTATTGCCAAGATCAAACCAAGCTAATTCCACGTCAAGTTTGGTCCTGTTGTAGACAGCAAACAATTTCGGTTGCACTACCAAGCTGTATGGCCCGTTCGCGTTCTTTTTCACTGAGGCCCGGCTCACGAGCTTATTCGGGCCTGACAAGCGGAGCGTTTGGCCCACCAATAAGGTGTCAGTGGGATAGTTGAAACTCTGCCAGACGAATTTACCCTTAGAGTCATGAAGCACAATGTTACCATTTGGTAACAACTTGAACCCCGTTACGCCCTTGTTGGCCGTGTTTGTTTGCCAAGCAATTCGACCATCAGCGTCAGCCAAGACGAGATTTCCATCAGTTCCGAATGTGAGAGTTGCATTTTCTTTAACGGGATTTCCTCTGTTAGCTTCCCATACCCAACGCATGAGAGATTCAGAACGGACAGTGCCCATTCGCAACGCTAGTGTCCATGCATTAGGGGTCGTGTTGTAGAAACAGAACTGGAATGGGTTAGTGAAAATGTTAAGAACACGGTAATCTGCTCTATATTCGACAGCATAAGGTCCTAATTCGCCTTCATTGACGAATTTGAAGGTGTTTTCAACTGGAACTTGGGCAAATGAAGAAAATATTTGGCAGAAAAGAAAGAGAGAGACGAAAAGTGTAGTAGGCCATGAAGGAGACATCTTTGGTTTCTTTTTTTTAGCTGTATGATAATTGATATGATACATTTGCTTCTTTTGATTGATATTTATAGATGGATGGACAAGGATAATTAATTAGTTATATATACTGTTTATCCGAATCATTATGCTTTTTGCATGACTAGATATTGATAAACTATAGTATTGTAGATGATTAATTATAAATGTATAATAATAATGCACAAGATGGGACAAATTTTAGTCAAAATCAAAGCCGGTCAATGTTGAGGGGCTGTCCGCATAATTATGAGTTTACGTGTGCGCGGAAACAAGTGGATAAATCATAAATGCCTTAAAAGTTAAAAAGGATTACCTGTAGCTATATTATATATTTAAGAAAAAATATATAACTATAATTTAAATTAATTATCTATCATAGTTGTGCTATGTATTTAATTAGCTACTGTAGCTATATTATATATTTAAGAAAAAATACTACGCCGGAGAGAAAAATACATTGCGAACAAAGTCTTCTTTTTCTATCTCATTTCTCCAGATCTGGCCGTCTCGTTCTCCAAACCTGCTCCAGCCGCTCCGACGAAATCCAAGTATTCTACAGAAAGTCTTTTGGTCGCTGAAATCTGACGAGCCGCTCAGAGGCGGATGGAGCACTACAACTTGGGGTTCAATTGAACCCCAAATTTTCGAAGCGGTGTATAAATTTATGTGTAAAAAATTACTAAAATTACAATAAATAGTAGGTATGAACCCATAATTTTAGAAATATAATGGTCTAGTGCTAAAAGTTTAAAATGTTGAGCTCCTAGAATTTAAATCCTAGATTAGCCTCTAGAGCCGCTGACCGGCGACATGCTTAAGGAAATGAAGTACGCGGAGGCAGTGGCGCGTGAGGTGCTTTGATTCAGACTACCGGAACATATGGTTCCGCACCTCACAAGCGAAGAGTTCCGGTTAACAGATGACGACGTCATCCCCATGGAAACCGTATAAGTAGAAGATGGGTGCAACGTATAAGTATGAAGTATGTGCATAGTGTTTATTGTCTCAAATTTGAGGTGAAAATGTATTCGCATTCGGTGTTTATATAAAATTATACTGTATTACTTTGTTATGGTCATTAAATTAGTAAACATCAACTGCAGGTGCATTTTGCCCAAATTCAAAATATACAGAAAACTAAAGATAATTTGCATAAGTTTCGTAAGAATTCATGTATTATTTTATATTAAATTAAATATAGACTAGGATTTATGATATGAATATTATCTATGTTCTACACAATGATTAAAAAAATAGTGGAATGACAAAATTAACTCTCATAATAGTAAACAAATTCCTATTTTGGTTAAAAAGTAAGCACATATTTTATATTATACATTAACTATATTCTAATTTCTTTGTATTTTATATTTTAATTAAACATCCCACAAGAGATAATTTCTACATAATTAATTCATATATTACAATCCCTGTATCGCTAATTATTGTATAACTTGTGCCTAGACTAATTTTTTTATTTCTTACCCAGTGTTCAGTACACGGGCCTTCCAACTTTATGTCATCGAAAGTCCACTTTAAAGTTAAAGTGTTACTGCTCAAACAATCTGATTAATTATTTTGCCAAACCTCGAATCTAAAATATCCGATTAAAGATGAAAAAAGACTTATTATCTTATCACAATCTTTCAGTGTTCTTTTCTAAACCAATCAACCTCTTAAGAGTTCCCTTTTTTAGGTACTCACCATGAGAAGGTACGAAGGTAAAGCGAGACAGTGATCGTTGCTTTTTTAAAAGTTGACCTATGCCACTTGTCTCATGCTTTGGTCTTTGGATAAACTATGGTTGAGGCGGCTCGATGCGGAAATTAATTGGGATAGTTTTTCTTTAAAATTAATTGGGATATAACTATATTTGATGGCTCGGTTAAAAATATACAATATTCATTGATCAAGTTTGGGTGACGGTTATTTATGTCAGTTTCCCATATTAATTTGCATATAATTCTCGGTGCACATAGCAATCAATCATATTTTTGTCCTGACCCAGGAAATGCTTTCACTATCAACTTGCCACTTTGTTTTTTGCAAATTGAAAACCGCCAACCAAAACAGGTCTTTGTAACATCTATGACTCTTCCATAATATTGCAAGTTTTAAGCTCTGTCTCAATTTTTTTGAATATTTCACTTTCTAGGGTCAGCATTATTGATTCTCGGTTTTATACATACATACATTATTTTTTATAAATAAAATGGTATAAAATACTATTAAATCGTTTCAAAGATAAAAAGAGTATCATGCAAAAGGAAACATAACGTTTGTTTGACTTTGATACCATAGTTTTGACTGTTGAAAAGCTAACATTTTGGTTTGGCTCCAGCTCACCCTTGAATTGGTCCACGGGAATCGGGATACAACAGGCACCAGGGAATAGGGATTGACCCAATTCATTAATTTAAGAGAAAAGGAATACAGCGATCTCTAATCAGGATTAGAAACCATTTCCAATTTGGATTTTGACATATCGATAATCTTTAATCGTAGACACTTTGTCAAGAAATTGATGGGTTTATCATGAATTATGTCGGGCTGCTAGAAGCCCATGCATTGACAAGTGACTATGACAACTCCACCTGGGCTCTTTCAATTCTGGATATTTTATTACATTAATGCAATTATGAATAAGTTCTTTTCTCTACATACAAATTACAACGAATGTGCATGATGACAATGTAAACTCAGTTCTCTACCACAATGCGATAAATTTATAGTAATACATAAAGTTGATATGTCTGCCAACTTTGTAAATTTTGAATGATATTATTTGAAGGATTCAAGAGAAGTCCAACTGTTTATATCCCTATATATATATCATGCAAATATAACTGCTGATTTTTATTATTTTTCTTTTTCTATCTCATGAAACATTACTAGTATCAAACTTTGAATTCCTTTCATTTTATTTTAATGAACAACCTAGAATAAAGTACACGAAAGATCCCATGTGGCATCGTCGTCATCAATGACTAGGCTTCTAGCAGCTGCTTTTATCTGTTAGGCATTGTCTTGACGCCAAATCAATAGAAATATTTATATGGCAAACTTATCTTATATGACTATATTATTATAGCTTCCTACCATTTGTAGCTATCCTTTTAAATATTATTATTTATAGCTACATTTTAACAAAATAGTGTATGTTTTCGCGTGTATTTGTTGCCAACAAATACATGAGAACATGGTACAAAAAAAAAAAAAAAAAAAGAATCCTTGATCTTAGCCTTTAATGGTGGAGCTATTAAATTAGATATTAATATATTTTTTTGATTTATTTTAGTGATTTTTTTTTTTGTTTGTTTTGATGTATTTCAATGATTTTTTTTGATGTATTTCAGTGATTTTTTTTTTTTTTTTTTGGCTATAATGTATTTTCGTGTCTTTTTTTTTTTTAATGTATTTCAGTGATTTTTTTTGATGTATTTTACTGATTTTTTTTTTGGATGTATTTCAATGGTTTTTTTTTTTTATGTATTTCAAATACACTGTGTACATTCCAACTACATATGAAGCCAAATATATTCAAATTTTCGTGTATTTGAATGGATTTCAACAAATACATTTAGATACAAGACAAAAAAATTCAAATGCATGACAAATACATTCAAAAACAGTGTGTTTGGCTATTAACAAAATACACTAAAAAATACACTAAAAAAATACAAAGACCAATACATTCAAAAATAGTGAATTTGTGAGATGTAGATTTTTAAATGTATTTGTATTTGGCTTTTAACAAATACACACGGCGGATTGAGACACTACCACTAATTAAAAACTCTAATCTCTCCACCACCACCAAAATCCTAATCATCGAAAAACCACCGACACCACCCAAAAACCCTAATCTTTCCACCACGATAAAAACCCTAATCTCTCCACCTTACGTCATCTTCTCCGCCGCTATCTCAAAACCAGTGCCATCGCCGCCACCACCAACAATAAACACGGCCAGACCTGTGCCATCGCCTCACCGGATAGAGTGAAGAAAGAGAGAGAGGGGTGAGCACAGAGGGTGAGGGAGAGAGAGAGAGAGAGAGCGGAGAGAGAGAGAGAGAGAGAGCGCGAGAGGGAGAGAGAGAGAGAGAGAGAGAGCGCGACCATGGTGTGGTGGTTGAGAGAAGGGGGAGAGAGATTTTTTAGGGTTTTGAGAAATAAAAAATCTGAAATAGGTAGTGATTGGGAAAAAAGAAAGATATATGTGTTTGGGTATGTATTTTTTATATAAGTATTTTTGATATAGCTACCATTTGTAATTTAGAAAAGTTAATTAGCTCCTAAATATAATTAAATAAAAGGATAGTTAATATTAATAATTAGGTCTTAAAAGAAGCTACAATGAGTAAAAATTCCTATATATTGTCATCAATGACTGGGCTTCTAGTCAAATAAATATAATCTTCTTCAAACATATCATATTGTCATTATAATTGAAAAATGATTGGGATAACAGTGACTTCGTATAGTTTCTAAATATTTACATATTCTTGTCTTTAATCGAAATTATTGTATGTATGATATAGAATCCAACTTTATTAAACTGACCCACAAAAAGGTTTTTAAAATTAAAAGCTAAGTTTTTTGGTACAGATAATGTAACTTGCTTTTAATTTCTTGTATTTGAATAAGCCAGAATATGCCTTTGATGTTATATCCTATACAGTCATGTTTGGCGATCATCGATTTGCAATAAACAAATTATCAATTTGAAAGTAAAATTGGATTTCCCGGTTTGGATAAAATGATTAATTTCTCTGTAGAGAATGATTATGCAACTTTAATTTCCTTATCCAGCCGCCTCAACACCTTTTTAACCCAAGCCAAAGCAGGAGACAAGTGGCATGGCTCAATTCTGAAATAGTAAGGGCCGTTTGGTTTGAGCATAAGATAATAGTAATACTGCTAATTAAGGCAAAAAACTTATTGTATTAGATATTTACGTCAAATCAAGAAATTCAACATTCACATTTTAAACACTAAAGTGAAAATACATATTAGTCAATCATAATTTTATGTATTTTCGACAAATATCTTGCATTCATTAGTTTGGTATAAACGTTAAATGCGAATTATTTTACTTGGATTTTAAATATTTACTCACACCGGATATTTGTACCAAATCAAATAATTCAACCTTAGCAGTTACAAATTAAAGTGAGAATGCATATCACTTAATATGATTTAGTGACAAATGTGATATATGTCTTGCATTTATTGATCTGGTACAAATATCAAGCAAGAGTAAGTTTTAAGTATTTTTTTTTACTTATATACCGAACACTAGTATTTTTTAATCATTTTTATCTAATAATAACTGCATCACTAATTTCTGCATAATTTGCTTATGGACGACCACCCAAAGCCTAAGGGTCATTGTCTCGCTGTACCTTCAGACTATTTCATAATATCATTCAATAGTAAAAGGAATATCGTAGAGGCTTTGAAGTACAAATTCAACAATCAACATACTATAAAATTATTTTTACTTTCTATATAAGCTGAATTTGAGACAACGCGCATATGGCCAGTTGTTTCCTTTACCCTGCACTATACCCGTATAGGGACAGCACCTCAACATTGACCGGTTTTCTAATTGACTACATTTGCCCCAACTTGTGCATTATTAATGTACATCATAGTATAGTTTATCAATATCTAGTGATCCAAAAACATTAAAGATTGACGAACAGTATCCATAACTAATTAATTACCCTTCGCTATCCATCTATAAATACCAATCGCAAGAATCAAATGTATCATATCAATTACTCAAACAGCTAAAAGAAGAAATTAAAAATGTCTCCTTCATGGCCAACTACACTTCTTGCCTCTCTTTTTCTTTTCTCCCAAATATTGTCTTCAATTGCCCAAGTTCCAGTTGAAAACACCTTCAAATATGTCAATGAAGGCGAAATGGGGCCTTATATTGTCGAATACAGAGCAGATTACCGCGTTCTTGATCCTTTTTCTAACCCGTTTCAGCTCTGTTTCTACAACACAACTCCAAATGCATGGACACTAGCATTGCGAATGGGCACTGTCCGTTCCGAATCTCTCATGCGTTGGGTGTGGGAAGCAAACAGGGGAAATCCCGTTAAAGAAAACGCCACTCTCACATTCGGAACTGATGGAAATCTCGTCTTGGCTGACGCTGATGGCCGCATTGCTTGGCAAACAAACACGGCCAACAAAGGCGTTACGGGGTTCAAGTTGTTACCAAATGGTAACATTGTGCTTCATGACTCTAAGGGTAAATTCATCTGGCAGAGTTTCAACTATCCTACTGACACCTTATTGGTGGGCCAGTCCCTCCGCTTGTCAGGCCCGAATAAGCTGGTGAGTCGGGCCTCGGTGAAAAAGAACGCAAACGGACCTTACAGCTTAGTAGTGCAACCAAAATTGTTCGGTATCTACAACAGGACCAAGCTTGCTGTGGAATTAGCTTGGTTTGATCTTGGCAATAGCAGTTTGGAATCAGTAAAATTGAATAGTGGGAATCAAAGGCTGAAGTTGGATTATAGATTGGCAAAATCAACAAAGAGAAGTTCACATGTTATGGCTTTTACTAAATATAACACAACTTTGACATATCTTCGTCTAGAAATAGATGGAAATCTCAAGGCCTACACTTTCAACGATGGAGATCTAGATTCACCCCGTTGGAGGGTAACTTACAGCATGAATTGAAAAAAAATGCTTTTTCATATTAGAAACTTAGCTCTATAAGATCAGGATTTCGTTGTCCAGTGCAATAAGTGGATAAAACGAGTGGGTCCACAGTAGTCCAATAGATCGGTAGTAATTCCTATTTAGTGCTAAAAAAAAATCCTTTTATGGTTTTTTTTTTTTTTTAAATTATGTTTTGGTTGAAGATTTTTTTTTTTTTTCCGGTTGAATTGATGAATGAGTGTATCTCATAATGATTTCTATCATATTAAATATGCTTTTTTCACAGTGAGATCTTGATGGCCTATTGATTTTCTTCGTTGTACTTCACTCAAGCACTTGAAATGTTCTATTAATGGTCACAAAGGGATGATTCGTAAAGACTAAAGTGATGCCAGACTCTTTTTTTAATTATTGTGGTAAATAGTGCTTTTATTTTATTTGTTTAAAGTTGGAGAGGTGTTTTTGATTTATAAAGCGAAGTTGAAGGAGGAAATGTTTTTCATCCTATATTACATCACGTAATTTGATTTAATTATTAGAAATAATGTAATAAAATTATTCGGATATTAATTTAATATATATTCGGATAAATTTTTACCCTATGTCTAATAGTGCCTTGTCCCCAAATAAATCTCGATGTTTTTTTCACCTTATCTGCCCATGTCCTTTAAGAAGCACGTATCCCCATGTTGCCACATACGTGTAAACTCATAAGTCATAATTATGTCCTATACAATAATGAAGGGAACCACCTCAACGTTGACTAGATACAATGGCAAGAATAGTGAAGCCGCTATGTTCATAGCAGTTCTAGCAGCAGATATGCCTGCAAAGGAACCAGGTTGTGTTTCAAGAAGTTGTTCTTGTACTACCCTTGTGATGATCATCCAAGAGGTTCAAAACAATTCTGGCAGTGCCTAATGCATGTTAACCAGGTCAGTCCTCTATGATACACTGTCAGTACGATATATACTATGTGTGTATCATCAAGGACAATGCTTTTTGAAGGAAAGAACCAGTTTTATATGATACACTGTCAATATGTGATATACATCATATGGGTATAATAATATATTATATATTGCAACAGTATACTTCAACTGCTACTGATTTGGTATGCTTTATGCTACAATAAGTATGTTTTTTTTATAGTTGATAAACAAAATATGTACTATATCAGTTATCTTTTTTATTAATATAGAAAAAATAAAATAAAGGAGCCAAAAAGTGTATAGAATTTAGATTATGAAAAACAAAAAGTGTATATGAAAATCACTAGAAATTAAAAAAGAAGAATAAAGAAAAAGAGCAAAAAGAAAAAAAATGACTTTAGATTATGGATAAAAAAAGAAATAAAAGAAAAGAAGCAAAAAAAAGTGAAAGAAATTATATTATGGAGAAACAAAAGAAAAAAATTATATGAAGTTAAAAAAGGAACAATAAATAAATAAATATATAAAAAAAAAAAAAAAAAAAAAAAGAAGGGAGCTAGAATCAAATATGAAATCAGATTATGGTGAATAAGAAAAGAGGAATAATATGATTTGAGAAAAAAATAAATGAACCAAAAAAGGAGAAAAAGGGGAAAAAATAAAAGAAAAACTCGAGAAAAAAGAAAATGAGAAAAGAAGAGTAGAGAAACAAAAATAGAATAAAAAAGACAATTAACTACAAAAGCTACGATGGATAGAAATGGTAATTAATTTTGGGGATAGAAAAGTAAAAAGTAGTGTTGTGTAATTAGTCTGTGTTGTACTGGGTATTTGTGTTCTTTTCCCTTCTTCAAACTTCGTTTGGGCTTGGACATTATTTCTGAAGTAGTCCAACCAAAAGGAAGGCGAAATGGAGGGAGTTGAAGCCCACATGAAGCAGCCAATTCAGCGAGACGGTAAACACTTTTTTGCGCGGATTGACTTTCAAAGGCACTGGTCTTTAATTTTTATCCCTCAAGTTGTTGGTGTTTGGGTCAAAAATCGTACTTTGCCCAAATAGTTAAATTTGTATTAAAAGTTAAATAAGGTTAACCACAGTTGGTAGTAATTTGATAAAGATGATTCAACTCGTACAAGCTAAATAATATGAATAATTGAATTAAATAATAAAAGGTGAAGGAAACTTATGCTGTTTTGCAATGAAATGTAGCCAAATCTCCTTTGATAATGAATTTCTCGGAATCTGATATAATGATCGCTAAAAATATAAGAACAATGAATAAAAATACAAGTAAGAATTCTTTCTTTTTCCAGTGAATGTTCGATGCCTCTACAATACAATTGTTTGGTATTTATAGGCCATTAGGTGAGTCTTCCCGTTATGGTGTAACGACTCTCATTAAAGGTGCAGTTAATGAGAGATAGTAAATGCCTTGATTCCCGCTGTCCGTTTTGGTAGTAATTAGAATTTATTCCTTCTTTCCGTGTATCGCGTTCCTGTAGCGTTGGATTCTTCTAAGTTGACTTCTTCTCATCACGGCATCATGTTAATGCCGTATTATCGGCATTGTGCTGATACCGTTATGTCGGCATCATCATTAATCTTTTTTTGTGACTTACCAGGCTATTTTTGCAATTTTAGATTTCTACCCATACAGATAGTCCCTCAATTTTTCGGGTTCATCACAAAGATGTTCCCGAGGAATTGTCTTGCCGATTTTCATCAATCTTTCCTTGATCAGACATTTGAATCGTTTCATTGTGGAATAGAAAACGTAGTAACTGACGTTAGATCGTGGCCCACTAACGTGATGGGTACGTGGCGTAATCGCAGAAGTTGAAAAGACTAGCCTTAATGACGAAGTCAGACGTGGGGCACGCGGCCGTTACCATGCCCTTTATTTTCTCGCCGGTTCCCAAGGTAATGATGACTCTTTTATAAAAGCAAGTTTTTACCCTCTCATTCTCCATTTCCAATTCTCGCTTCAATTTTTGAATTTCTTTGCTGCTTCTTCTTCTTCTTCTTCTTCAACTTTTTCGATTTTCAACCATGTCTTCTCCTTCATCTTCTCAAAATATTTCACCAGAAAAGACCATCATTGTTGATACTCTTCCTCCCAATGTGGGTGTTGAAAAACCTAAGAACAGATTGCCTCCTAAAAAATTTATGGGCGACCCTATTGCCATTGTTTCTTTTTCTTCCGGACGCCATCTTCCCTTGACTTCGATGTTGGTGATGATAAAACTGACATGGTGAATATCCCTTCTGTTGATAGTGTGATCCCTAAGAATCCTTCTCATACTACTGATTTGAAGATTGTCCTTCCGAAAGGCGATAACCGTGATGTTTCGGAACTAGACAGGGAAAGGATGGTCTTAGCTTCTTCAATTACTTCTCGTGTCACCGAGAATTCTCTTGATTCTATTCGGGAAAGGTGCCACTGGACCGATCGTGATCTCGACATCATAGTTCCAGGAGAGGATATGTCCGCAACTACTCATCTTCTCGAATACTCTGCGGTGTACATCTATCCTTTCACTATCGGCTTTACTTTGCCTCTTTCGCCGTTGATAGATGAATTTTCTTTGCATTTGAAAATTTGTATGACCTGGCAAGTACTCCCAAGGTTTGGCAATTGTTTCAATTACTTGAGCATCTTTATAAATGTGCCGAAGTAAATATTACCATGATCATATTCTATATCGAATTCAATGTTTTATCGGGGCTACTTGAGATGATTATGTTTAGAGCTCGGGGATCTAGTAAATTGTTTGAGGATCCCGAGGATGGTCATGATCGGCGTTGGTTTGATGAATTCGTATTTATCTCTACTGCTCAATTGGTGAGCGGTGATGCTAGCACCTTCCTGGAGAAGTGGAACGCAAGAGGTACTATTATTTTTCTTAATTTCCTTCATTCCTTTTTTTAACTCATTCTTCTCGTCTTAACCTTCTCCTTTGTTCAACAGCCTTTAACCGTAACTTGGTTAAACCCTCAAATACCAGGGACTTTTCTAAAGCCGTGATTCGAGCTTCGGCGAGTGTTCGGACTTGGGGGGCGTATGCCGTTTCGAAAGGTATCCGTACCCTTAAAGACATGAAGCCAAACGGATCTTCCCCGAAAGGTAAAGGTAAAGACAACGAAAATTGAAAATTTGCTCTGCTTTATAATCTTTGAAAGAGTTTATCTTACATCCATTTTATTTCTTTCAGGCCCTTCGAAAAAGGTGAAGCATATGGCGAAGAAACAACTGATCCTTCCGAGTGATGAAGGGTTGGCATTAGAAAAGATACGATCTCTTACCGATAAGAGGTCTAATTCTGAAGTTAAGGGCTCCAAGGCTGTTGACGAGCCTGCCTTGAAGAAAAAAAGGTTGAGAAAATAATTTCTTGCAGAATCATCTGATGCTGTTCCCGAGAAGACATGAGGTATGCAAAGTAATTTCAGGTTAATTGATAAGAGTACTGATTCAGAAGAAGATTCCTCTCTAATTCTACACCGTAAAAGGCGGGTTGAGTTTCCAACTCCTTCTGATTTTTGTTGTCGTTTCAGATGAATCTCCGGCGAAGGATATGGAGCTATTAACGATTGTTCCCGAAGTGGGTATCACCGATAACACTATTTACGGGTTACGGATAAAAGCGAGATCGATCGTCCGGTGGTGTTGGTGAAACCGAAGTTAATATTACTTCTCATGAAGTTGATGTTGCCAATGTTGAGAACTTGACCAATACCGAAACCACTAATGCCAATGCTATTGACATACCTAAGGCAAAAGGGTTCTCCTTTTTAAAGGGAACAAATATTTCTCAAAAATAATGCTCGGCCGTTTCCCCGGCCCACGGAGGAAAAAAGAAAAAGGGAACCTTTTGCCGGGGTTGGTCCCCGAAAAACCAAAACGGGGCGGATGA
>NC_081352.1:37517883-37524469 GCF_029784015.1 Lycium ferocissimum | reverse complement strand
TCCACTTCTCCGAAGGGCAGCCCCCCCGTTTCCCAAACCGACTGAGAGATAAATACGAATTCATCAAACCAACGCCTATCATGACCATCCTCGGGATCCTCAAACAATTTACTAGATCCCCGAGCTCTAAACATAATCTGGCGAGCTCCTGACAGAGAGCGGATCGAATTCGACATGTAATACGACTGCAGGGTAATATTTACTCCGGCAAGATGAGCAGCATGCTCAAGTAATTGAAACAATTGCCAAACCCCGGGAGTAATTTGTCCCATACAAATTTTCAAACGGCGGCAAATTTTCATCTATTAATCGCGAAAGAGGCAAAGTAAAGCCGATAAGGAAAGGATAGATGTACACACGTAGCATTCGAGTACATTTAGTCATTGCATATCCTCTCCCGGAACTATGATGTCGAGATCACGACGGCCTAGCCGGCACCTTTCCCGAATAGAATCAAGAGAATTCTCGGTGACACGAGAAGTAATTGAAGAAACTAAGACTATCCTTTCCCCGTCTAGTTTCGAAACATCACCATCGCCTTTCAAGGACAATCTTCAAATCGTAGAAGACGAGAAGGATTCTCAGGGATCACACTATCAACACAAGCGGAGATTCACCATGTCGGCTTCATCATCACCAACATCGGGTTGCGGTTACATTTGTAAGTTCGGAAGCAAAGAAGAAGGCACAATGGCCGCCCATAAATTTTTGTGAGGCAACCGTTCTTAGGTTTTCAACAACCACATTGGAGGAAGAGCATCAACAATGATGGTCTTTTTCTGTGAAATATTTTGAGAAGACGAAATGAGAAGACACGGTTGAAAATCAAGAAGTCAAGAAGAAGAAAAGAAATTCCAAAATTAAAGCGAGAATTGAAACGAGAACGAGAGGGTAAAAACTTGCTTTATAAAAGAGTCATCATTACCTCGGGAACCGGCGAGAAACATGGCATGGCAACGGGCCGTACGTTCTACGTTCGACTTCGTCATTAAGGCTAGTCTTTTTCAACTGCGATTACGCCACGTACCCATCACGTTAGCGGGCCACGATCTAACGCTGCCATTACGTTTTCTATTCCACAATGAAACGATTCAAATGTCTCGACTGCTGAAAGACGATGAAAATTCCGCAAGACACCTCGTGAACATCTTTGTGATGAACCCAAAAATCGAGGGACATCGTATGGGTAGAAATCTAAAATTGCAAAAATACTCCGGTAAGTCACAAGAAAAGACAATGATGATGCTACTCGTTACACAATGCTGATAATACGCATCATGTCGATGCCGTGACGAAAGTTAAGTCAACTTACAGGTTAATCCAACGCGTTGCAGAACGCAATACCGAAAAGAAGGAAACAATTCTAATTATTACCAAAACGGGATATGAATCAAGGCATTTACTATCTCTCATTAATCGCACCTTTAATGAGTCGTTACACCATAACGGGAAGACTCACCTAATGGCCTATAAATACCAAATCAATTGTATTGTAGAGGCATCGAACATTCACTGGAAAAAGAAAGAATTCTTACTTGTATTTTATTCATTATTCTTATATTTTTAGCGATCATTATATCATATTCCAAGAAATTCATTATCAAAGGAGATTTGGCTACATTTCATTGCAAAACAACATAAGTTTCCTTCACCTTTTATTATTTAATTCAATTATTCATATTATTTACTTGTACGAGTTAAATCATCTTTATCAAATTACTACCAACCGTGATTAACCTTATTTAACTTTTTTAATACGAATTTAACTATTTGGGAAGAGTACGATTTTTGACCCAAACACCAACAATTTGAGGGACAAAATTAAAGACCAGCGTCTTTGAAGGCGCAAAAAAGTGTTTACCGTCTCGCCTCGAATTGGGTGCTTCATGTGGCTTCAACTCCCTCCATTTAGCCTTCCTTTTGGTTGGACTACTCTCAGAAATAATGTCCAAGCCCAAACCAAGTTTGAAGAAGGGAAAAGAACACAAATACCCAGTACAACACAGACTAATTACATAACACTACTTTTTTACTTTTCTATCCCAAAATTAATTTCCATTTCTATCCATCAGAAATTTTGTGTAGTTAATTATCTTTTTTATTCTTTTTTTCTCTACTCTTCTTTCTCATTTTCTTTTTTCGAGTTTTTCTTTTATTTTTTCCCTTTTTCTCCTTTTTTGGTTCATTTATTTTTTTCTCAAATCATATTATTCTTCTTTCTTTATTCACCATAATCTGATTTCATATTTGATTCTAGCTCCCTTCTTTTTGTTTTTTTTTTTTATTTTTTATATTTCTTTATTTGTTGTTCCCTTTTTAACTTCATCTAATTTTTTTCTTTTGTTTCTTCATAATTTAATTTCGTTCACTTTCAACGATGGAGATCTAGATTCACCCCGTTGGAGGGTAACTTACAGCATGAATTGAAAAAAAATGCTTTTTCATATTAGAAACTTAGCTCTATAAGATCAGGATTTCGTTGACCAGTGCAATAAGTGGATAAAACGAGTGGGTCCACAGTAGTCCAATAGATTAGTAGTAATTCCTATTTAGTGCTAAAAAAAATCCTTTTATGTTTTTTTTTAAAATTATGTTTTGGTTGAAGATTGTTTTTTTTTCTTTTTTCCGGTTGAATTGATGAATGGGTGTATCTCATAATGATTTGTATCTCATAATGATTTCTATCATATTAAATATGCTTTTTTAACAGTGAGATCTTGATGGCCTATTGATTTTCTTCGTTGTACTTCACTCAAGCACTTGAAATGTTCTATTAATGGTCACAAAGGGATGATTCGTAAAGATTAAAGTGATGCCAGACTCTACTTCGACAAACACATACCGCTTGCACTTCTTTCACTAAAGTAAACCCATCGACAAACACAGACGGCCAACTTTCTTCACTGAAAGACCTAAAGTGTCACTGCTCCATTTGCATAATTTCCGCTGCCATATTCCTATTCCAATTTAGACACTTTTTCGAATCAAGTATCTGAGCAAAACCAACACCAAAGTTACGTGATTAAGTCGCCAATTAAATTGTGCTACCATTTGGTACACGTGCTACTCAATTGTGCCAACTCATTTTAATTGTAAATTCACTAATTTGTAAATTCGGAGTTTTGACTAAAAATTGGGGCTTTTGGGCAAGATGTGAAAGTGCCTTTGATGTTGGTTTTGGTCCGATAATCTGCAAAAAGTGTCTAAGTGGAATGACTCCACCGGTCATTAATTCAACAAGGGTCACTTTAGGGGCGCCTCGGAAAGTTAGATGATCATGTTCGTCGATTTGGCCGCCTTTTTTAATTATTGTGGTAAATAGTGCTTTATTTTATTTGTTTAAAGTCGGAGAGGTGTTTTTGATTTATAAAGCGAAGTTGAAGGAGGAAATGATTTTCTTCCTATATTACATCACGTAATTTGATTTAATTATTAGAAATAATGTAATAAAATTATAATTAAATAATAAATTCTCTATATATGTATAAAACAAAAAAATTGAATATATATTCGGATAAATTTTTACCCTATGTCTAATAGTGCCTTGTCCCCAAATAAATCTCGATGTTTTTTTCACCTTATCTGCCCATGTCCTTTAAGAAGCATGTATCCCCTTGTTGCCACATACGTGTAAACTCATAAGTCATAATTATGTCCTATACAATAATGAAGGGAACCACCTCAACGTTGACTAGATGCAATGGCAAGAATAGTGAAGCCAGTATGTTCACAACAGAGTCCGGAACCAAAATGCCCCAAAAAAAATTATGTGGAACCAAAATATCCCAACAAAAAAAAAAAGTGACAAAAAGGATCTAGCCAGAATTTACATCGCGCTAAAGTAGTTCATGGAGATGAAAATCGTTAATCGCTTTAGCGCAAAGATTTTATTGCTATAAAAGCTAAAAAAAATCTATAACGCAAGAAAATACGCGTTATAGAAACAAGACTCAAAAAAAAAAAAAAATTGGCTAACTTTATTTTTTGCAACACATAGTGTTTTTTTCCATACTTTGACCAATGATTAAGTCCGTGTGTCAAGACTCCAAAAAACGTCAATATTTTATATAGAACCCGATATTTTTTTTTCTCAGACAATAATGTGGCCAATACAAGGATACGTAAACGTTCGGACGGCCATTTTAGGGATTGAAAAGGTGCCCGAAGTAAGTTTTGTTTGTAAACTTTGTTGTGCTGTTCTATATATACATACGCCCATTTTTGTTTGAAGACTTGTATCATTAGCTTAAAGTTTTTTATTTTTAGAGTTTAGATTTAAGTGTGTTATTTTTTAAAGCGTAACTTTTTATTTCGAATATACGCGATTTTTTGCGCTCGACGTCCGATTTAAGCGATTTTTTTTTTTTGCAACATATTCGAAATAAAGTTACGCATTAAAGAATAACACACTTAAGGAACACTTAGTGTTTTTTCCATAAAAAGATCGCAACATCTTATTTTAATAAATCTTTTCTTTGCAGCGCTTAGTGTTTTTTCCAAACTTTGACCAATGATTAGTCATGTGTCAAGACTCCGAAACGTTAATATTTTATATAAAACCTAATATATTTTTCTGCGTACTATAATGTAGGCTCAATACATCAAGGATACGTAAACGTCGGATCGTCGTTTAAAAATAAAAGGTACCTAAGTAAGTTTTGTTTAAGGTTTTAAGTGTTTTATTTGTTACGTTTTGATTTAAGCGTTTATTTTTTAATCAAGACATAACTTTATTTTGAATATAAATATAATTCTAAAATATACGAGAAAAAAACTAGTTGTAAAGTGGTCAAACTTTAGACGTCATAACTTTGCGCTTCTGGGATGTCCGTTTAACGCGTTTTTTGTTGAACTTGCGTATTTTTTCGAGATCTACGTACAAACGGCCGGCAGCGAGGTTTGCCCAATTGATTTTTAAAAAACACATTTTATCCCATTCAATTTCAATTTTTTCCCAAATTGGCTTGAAATTTTCAGTTTTATTTACTATACATGATGATACGCAATAGATTTTCAAGGTAAAAATTCGGTTAATGTAGTCCGTGAATGTCAATTTCACTTCGCTTGTTTCAATTTGAAAAATAAAGCCGACTAATTTTCTCGACATATAAAGTTGACTAAAATAACTTGCGCTAAACACTAAGTTTTTTCAAACAAAACTTACTGGCACCTTTTTCAACTCCCTAAAATGACGATCCGAATGTTTACGTATCCTTGATGTATTGAGCCTCCATTATAGTACATTTTAAAAAATATCGATTCTATATAAAATATTGACGTTTCGAAGTCTTGACACACGACTAATCGTTGGTCAAAGTATAAAAAAATACACTAATGTTGCAAAAAAAAAAAAGTTAGCCAAATTTTTTTTTTTTTAGTGTGCTCGTTATATTTTATCGCGCTATACAAAAAAAAAAAAAAAAAATTTAGGCAACCAGCTTTATTTTCAATAAATCTAAACCCTAAAAATAAAAAACCTTAAGCTAATGGCAACAAGTCTTCAAACAAAACGGACGTCCATGCGTATAAATACTTAAACCTAAAGTTTACAAATAAAACTTACTTCGGCACCTTTCAACCTCTAAAATGACGATCCGAACGTTTACGTATCCTTGACGTATCGAGCCTAAATTATTGTAAAAAAAAATATATTCTATATAAAATATTGACGTTTCTGAGTCTCGACACACGACTAATCATTGGTCAAAGTATGAAAAAATGCACTAAGTGTTGCAAAAAATAAAGTTGGCCAATTTTGTTTTTTTTTTGGGTACTGTTTCTATAACGCAGTATTTTACTGCGTTATAGAATTTTTTTTTTAACTGCTTTTATAAAGCAATAAAATACTGCGCTAAAGCAGTTAATAACTCCGTCTCCGTGAACTACTTTAGCGCAAGAATTACTGCGCTAAAGGTACTTTTGTCACTTTTTTTTTTGTTAGGATATTTTGGTTCCACATGATTTTTTTTGGGCCATTTTGGTTCCGGACTCTGTTATGAACATACTGGCTTCACTATTCTTGCCATTGCATCTAGTGAACGTTGAGGTGGTTCCCTCCATTATTGTATAGGACATAATTATGACTTATGAGTTTACATGCTTCTTAAAGGACATGGGCAGATAAGGTGAAAAAAACATCGAGATTTATTTGGGGACAAGGCACTATTAGACATTGGGTAAAAATTTATCCGAATATATATTCAATTTTTTTGTTTTATACATATATAGAGAATTTATTATTTAATTATAATTTTATTACATTATTTCTAATAATTAAATCAAATTACGTGATGTAATATAGGATGAAAATCATTTTCTCCTTCAACTTCGCTTTATAAATCAAAAACACTTCTCCAACTTTAAACAAATAAAATAAAAGCACTATTTACCACAATAATTAAAAAAAAGAGTCTGGCATCACTTTAATCTTACGAATCATCCCTTTGTGACCATTAATAGAACATTTCAAGTGCTTGAGTGAAGTACAACGAAGAAAAATCAATAGGCCATCAAGATCTCACTGTTAAAAAAGCATATTTAATATGATAGAAATCATTATGAGATACAAATAATGGATACACCCATT
>NC_081352.1:37512004-37517783 GCF_029784015.1 Lycium ferocissimum | reverse complement strand
TTACAACCACCCAAATTTATAACCCTTTTTATATAATTTTTAATATAAATTTTTTTTATCCCAAAAATTTTAAAAAATTTAATTGAAACAAATATTAAGTTATACATTTAAGGGATAATAAAATAAAAGTGAAATTTGATAAAATATAATTAAATAAATACTATTAATTAATAGAATTTTTTTTAATTTCTACATAAAATTCAATTTCCATAAAGAAAGGCCCCTAAATGTTTACTAAATTACAAGGCAAAAGGGAATCTTTGTTCTTAATTTTTTTTTCCAGCAAAAAATTGTTCAAACGATAATTTTTATCAAACCTTTTTTGGATTGGACCTTCCCATTTGAAGGGGCTTTAAAGATCAGCTATCCCCATTATCATGTTGCGAAAACATATGTTAATATACTGAGACTTTTTTTCCCCAAAAAAACCGTTTCCCAAAACAAAACCCCAAAAGACGTCAAATTTTTTTCAAATTTTTGTTTCGTCCAAATTTTTTTCTTTAGTTTGGCCCGAAGGTTTGCACAATTGGGACCTTTTTTGGATATACTTTTTTAAAATAAAAACCCCACATCATATTCGTTTTCTTGAATAACAAAAAAGGGGGGAGGAAAACTAGCAAGATTGGAAAAAGAGGGATTCTAAAACATTAATGTCTAAAAAATAATTAGGTAAAAGGGAATCTAAATGTAAAAATTAAAATTTTAATATGTTAAATTAAAAGTGTTATATAAAAAAAAAATAATAATAAAATATTAAAATAGTAAGGGTTTAGATGAATAGGTATATTGGGAATCTAAATGAAAAATTAAAATTTATAATATGTTAAATTAAAAGTGTTATATAAAAAAAAAAAAAATTATTAATAAAATAATGGTGAATGAATAGTGTTGCATCAAATTTGATGCAACACTATTCATCACCAAATGGTGAAAAAAATAGTGAAAGGGGTAAACAATTTTTTGCACCAAAATAGCATTTGGTGCAAAAAATGGTGCAAGGTTGGAGAGGCCTTAATAGAAAGCGGCCTTTGATGAACTTACTCTATAGGACTCTGGATTAACCAAGACAGTGGACTTCGAATAACTGATGCCTAAAACAATAAAAGAAGTAAAATAAAGCAAAATAAATAAATGAAAAGAAAATGTGGAGACAATGTAAAGAAATGAGAAGGAAAGCCGACGAACAAAAACAAAACATCACTAAGAAAGTAGAGTACAGTTGGATAATAATATGATTTAGTCATTATCAACAGTGTTCTGATGTTATAGTGGCGCTACTATCCTGGCTATTATATTTGTGTTATTACGAAATATTATTAGTGCACAGCTGTAATAAATTGAGGAAATTTTAATTTGTATCACTTATTAGTGTACTTATTTGTATTCCGTGTTTACACTACACCAAGCATTTTATTTAACCGTTAAAAATTACAGTGAAAATATGTAGGGTCACTTAACTACAACTGGTAAATAGAAGTGTTTAAAAAATAGAAGTGTATATGAGAAATACGTGTCTTGTATTTATGTGCATGAAAACTTTGTCCATAATCAAATAGTAATATTTCCAGTTTATACTTTATTTTACTTTTTTCTACCATTACCCATATTGGAAGGCAAATCCATATATAAGAGCCAATCAAAAAGATATTAGGAGCCCATTCTTTATAAATAATTGAAGCAGCCAAGCCATCACTATTTTTCAGCCCTTTTTCAAATACAACTTTCATGGTTGTCGGTTTCTACCATATTAGAAAATGATGAACTTGTTGGTCCAACAGATTTTTCATCTGTCTAATTGGTAAGCCTTTTCATAGCAGCTCCATTTATGTTCAACTAGCTACTAGGGTTTTGGGTTATTGCCCTTCTAGATAAAATCAAGTCAAATATTGGACTTAAGTAAGTTTTCCTATAAACAGCACTTCAAAAATTCAAATTAGTTTGATATAGATAAAATAGAATGGAGGAAGTAGTCTCTAATTTATTTTCTCCTTCATTCTCATTTTCTAATGGGTGCACTAGCAAGGTGCCATTGATCACACAATAAGTAGAGTGCATATTCATTTAAACATATTTTGTCACTAATATCAAATTCACCAGTCTTAGTAATCTAGAATTGAGCATTCTACATTTCTACTATGCATATATGTTATACTACGTGTTTATGATTAAAAGCAAGTGCAAAGCCACGTAAATTAAAGAGTGGTTAGTTGAATACTCTTCATTGAAAAATTATATTGTACTGTGTATGTAAAAAAATATATTGCATGTAAAGAATTTACTTTTTATACATATATATTAAATCTTGATAACTATTAGCGAAATTCCTTAGCTTCGACACTGATCTAAAGTTAGAACATCACCACCTAAAAATATGGTTGAAACCTCTATTCTTCTTTTTACAAGACAAGATTCTAGAATTGGTCTTTTTACTTCTTGACTGCATGCACAAGTTGTTAATTAACTGTGTTCACACTATCTAGTTACCCTTAGTCGCTAAGGGTCAAATTAAAGTGCTAATTTTGCTAATATTCTTGATAAAGAGTGCTGGAATGATGCTAATACAATTATAAAAATAAGGAAATTATTATTAAAAGCCATACTTAATGCTAATTGTACAATTAAAGGAAGAAAACAATATGGTGATGGAAGAAAAGAGGAGCTAAAGCACTTTCCCTTGGACCCCATGCCATGTCTTATCAGCTACCCCAATTATTTGTTTTAATTTCATCTTTCTCCATTGTAACCCTACTCATCTCTTTATATTTTTCCTTCTCTTAGCTAAAACAATTCATTAAAAACCATGTCTCAAAATCAAATCTCTCCCTCAGAAATTCTCCACCAAGTTTCTATTTTTATGAAATGAAAGTAGAAAAAAAGTTGTCTTGGTAGTGGTGCAAATTACTCCTTTGGGCACAACTTGGGCTAAAAAACGCCGTTGTTCGAAAAAAATCAAGATCGCCAGACAAGAACCCCTCTCTAAAAAGATAGGAGAGCTTACAAGCTATGATGTCAAATGAGCAAAGGAGGGAAGTAGGAGAAGGGTCATCATCAGCAACGACCTCAACTCTAGCACCATCTGACCACCATCATCATCTATCACCACCACAGCCTCAATTGAGCCGTTATGAGTCTCAAAAACGTCGTGATTGGAACACTTTTAGACAATACTTGAAGAACCACAAACCCCCAGTTCCTTTATCCCAGTGCAACTACAACCACGTGTTAGATTTTCTCCGGTACCTAGATCAATTCGGAAAAACTAAGGTACATTTAAATGGATGTGCCTTCTTTGGACAAGTTGAGCAAGTAGGACCATGTACTTGTCCTCTTAGGCAAGCATGGGGAAGTTTAGATGCACTAATTGGAAGGCTTAGAGCTGCTTATGAAGAAAATGGGGGATTACAAGAGACTAATCCATTTGCTAATAGTGCTATAAGAATTTATCTTCGTGAGGTAAGAGATTCTCAAGCTAAAGCAAGAGGAATTTCCTATAAGAAGAAGAAAAAGAGGAGGAAAATTCAAATTAATGCTAGTAATAACAATCAGGCAAATTCTTCTTGATTATATCAAGAGGAAAAATAAATAAATGGTAAGTTTCTTGCTTTGGTAATAAGAGGGTTAATTGCCTTAATTTGTTTTTGCAGATTTATATATGGTCATAGTTACATTTCAATACTATGAGGATTAGTTGACTTCATATATGAAGTGAGATGTAAGATATGTAGTGCTACTATACATAAAACATTAATTCTGATTAAGTTGTTTCTCTTCGTTTTCTTGGATATATTCATTATATTGAAACCCTAAAAATTGTACCGCTTCTACTGGTTGATGCAGGTAAAAAAAGGTAAAATTAAACTTTGATCTTTTACTTGAATTTAGGAATAATAGGAACAAGTGGAGAGGTAATCTTCGATCTTTTGCCTGAATTTAGGAATAATAGGAACCAATGGAAAATATAGAATTTTCATTAAGAAAGCTCAATATTTACTATATATTTGTAAAATAAAAAAATAAAAATTATCACATATGTACTGTGATTTTCCGGTAAAAGTGGTCCGGGAACCCTTCTACGGTTCTACCCCTCTAATTCAGTATAATGCAAACACGATAATTCTCTCTCTCTATCTAGATTTCTTTTCCCTTTCTCTCTAGTCTCTATAGTAACACACACATCCACACAAAGTGTGATATGTTAATCTTTATTCTTTTCTAGGGGGTCTTGTATCTGTTTTTTAAATATACAATTTCCATTGTGTGTAAAAGATACATAAATACATATATATTTATTGATGAATAGGTGGAAATACCAAGTTTGAGCGGTGGCTCAAGGATTTAAAATATTCACTAAATAGCCATAAATATTTGATTTTAAATTCAATTATTATTTTCTATTGACTTGAGTTCATTACAAAAATTAAAGTTCAAATCCAGAATCCACTTTGAGTGTTAGTAAGCTTTTCTCCCTCTTTCCCAAGTCGAGCTTCTTCTAATTTCTCCCTCAGCAGTATCGATCATTTCAGGTAGTCATAAGCAATTTTTTAGAGTCAACATGATATATGATAGTAGATACTCCAATACACTTCCGATATGATAATTAACAAGCCATTAAGTAGTACTAGCAATTATTATTTGAAGTTAAGCCCACTCCATAAAGAGGTTTCTTTGCACAAACTTATATAGTCATAACCTAGCCATAAATAGTAAATAATCATGCCTTATACACATTATCTTTTCCCTTGGAGTCCTTTTAATCTATTTCAATTTAATTTGCATTTTGGTGAAAATTCAGACTTTTTTTAATGTTACAATCACATAAAAACATAAATTTTTAAGATTCAATATAAGCTAAATAATACATGGCGATTGTATCATAAGCTGAGATCATAAATAATTATATAGAAAGCGGATAGTTGTTTCACATCTTTAAACGATCTTCTTCTTTTTTTAATGCAATTTCCCACCAACCAGGTGTAGGCCTGAGTTGTTGTGGGGGGGTTTGGCATGTCACGCCCAATTTCGGCGGACGTGATGGGCACCCGACCCCGTACCGAGCCCGAGCGAACCTACGTACCCTATCGCACACATAAATTTTTTTTTCAAAACTCAATACTAAATAATCATGAAATACATAATAAAGCTTTCTATTTTGACAAAATGCGTAATTATACAAACTTTAGTACATAACACAAATTGACAAATCGGTACCGATGGAGAGTCGACGAGGCCCGACACATCATATCCACAACACCGTCCAAAGTCTCTAATGCCATCCGTAAAAACACAACGTACATGCTCGGACTCGAGCGTTGCTCCGGAAAGGAATGAGCTCGCAATCATGTCGGAATATCTTTCAACTCGTACGCGGGTACCGCGCGGCACGAAACGCGGCCCACAGGAAGAATAGGGGGTCGGCACGAAAAATGTGCGAGTATGTAAAAGCTTAAAAACTATAAACAAACATAATCGGAGACAAAAAGTGCATAAATAGAGTGACGGAACCGTAATCGAACTTAGCGATACGGACGCAACGGCGGACGGGACCTTGGTGGCCGCTTGTAGCTACGAAGTACGTCGGACGGAGACGTAGACGGAATCGGAAGTCTGCAGAGGCGTACGGGATGTACTAAGAACGAGACCGCGTCGGGGGCAAACGTACGAGAAATACGAGTGAATGCATTGTGCTACGTACGTAGCGTACGAGACATACGGAGATGTTCGTATAAGATCATGTCTACGGACGGAATACAGCATCCAGACGTGAATCGGATAATTAATA
>NC_081352.1:37472312-37511904 GCF_029784015.1 Lycium ferocissimum | reverse complement strand
TGTGATTATTATGTTTAAGTAATTACTTCACGATCCACATGAATTTGTTATTCTTAGTATATGATTATTCTCTTAACTTCTTAATAACCTCGATGGATTAACTTTGTAAATTCCTAGGTTTAAAAAAAGTAGGTTTAATGTCCTAAAGGACAATGTTGGCGTGGTTACGGGGGTGTGGTTAAAGAAGACGCTATTAAGAACAAAGGTTAAGAGAAAGAGATGAACGGTATAACAAAATTCGTTCCGGACAAAAAATCATAAAAAAAAAAAAAAAAAAAGTTTGGGAGATAACGAGAAAATTAGTTATAACTACATAATAAGAAATTTGGGAGAGAGGAAGTAAGGTAGGATTGTTAAAAATTTATTTAAAAACAACTTTAATTTCTGCTTTGTCCTTTGAACTTTTCTTAATATAAAGAACATTATTGAAAAATTTACTACCCCCGTGTGTCGTCACGAGCCGAAGCTGAGAACCAGTTAACCGATTAATCGATTCAGGTTAACCGTTTATTATATCTTGGTCCGGTTTTAATTTTGGAACTTAATTGGTTAAACCGGTGAAAATCGGAAGGCGGGTGGAATTAATTTTTTTTTTAAATGAGCCGTTAGAGCTCTCTGTTGGGCCGTCAACGGTCCATTTGCAAAAATAGCCGTTGCACAAACGGTCCCAAACCCATATTTTGGCCCCCCCAACCCCCCAAACTTTTTTTTTAACACTTTAACCCATTCCCCACCCCTATATAAACCCCTCTCCATTTTCATTTTAATCCACACTGATTCACTCTTCTCTTTCTCTCAATCGCTCAATTATAGTTATTTTGCAACAATTAGCCACTTTAAATTTCTCTCAATTAAATATTAGAAAGATTTATTATAGTTTCAATTATTAATTTTGCAATTATAATATTGTTCGTGAGTTGGTGATTTTGCAACAATCCAAAGTAGCTTCGGTGGATTTGCAATTCTAGCCGCCTTCACTTTGTTGGAAATTAGTCCGGCAATTTGGTACCTTCGTTCCAATTCTATCTTTATTTTTCGCAATTTAATTTACGCAATTTAATTCTAGCAATTTAATTTGTTGCAATTTATTTTCTTGTGATTTATTTGAGTGTGATTTAAATTAATTCTATTTAATAATGGCGAAGAGATTTAGAAGCAGTTAGGTAGTAGTGGTATTGTTAGGTGGGTTTAATAAGGAAACATTTGTGGAAGAAACACATAATTTAGGTATTGATGTTGGTGGAAATAATTCACTTTTAGGTCATGAGGCAATGCAACAACATTATACCGACACTTTTAATGAAATTGATGATGATGAAACACAAGCCCCCGAAAATCCCATAGGAGATACAGGTCCTGCACAATCACATACACAAGATAAACCGCCTAGAACTCGTAAGCCAACCGCTAAAATTTGAAAATTTATGACTAAGGATAAGAAAAGCCAAACAGTTAAATGTAACATATGTAAACAAATATTTGCTTTTAGGCAAGCGAGAGAACTAGTAAGGATGGTGGAACGGGTACACTAAATGGTCATATGAGAAAGAAACATATGGATGTTTTGGGAGAGCAAACGGGTTCAAATGTGAAGGGTATTCAAATGACGATAGACCTACGAACCGGTAAAATTTTTAAGTATGACAAGAAAAAAGAGCGTGTAGAAATAACTAAAATGGTAGCTTATGATTGTTTACCATTTTTCTTTCCTTCGGGTTTGGGGTTTGTTACTTACATTCAACGTTGTTATAATCCGTTATTTGAGGGTATTCCTAGAAGTACTTGTAGAGTGGATGTTATAGATTTGTATAAAAAATATAGATTTTATTTGCGCCATGTATTTAATTCTTTAAATTGTAATTTTTCTCTTACCGCTGATTTAGGTCTTAGTCTTAACAAGTTAGATTTTTTTTGCTATTACATGTCATTGGGTTGATGATAATTGGGTTATGCAAAAAAGAATTATAGCTTTTTTATATGATGAAGGAGAGGTCGTCACGATGGAAAATTTTAGGCCGATTCAATGTGTACTATTATGAGATTTTTTAACATTTATAGAAAAACACTTTGTATTGCTTTAGATAATGCTTCTAATAATACAAAGGCGATTGGTCTTTTAAAAGAGAATTAAACCCTCCTCTAAAAAATATTTTTCATGTGAGATGTAGTTGTCACATTTTAAACTTAATTGTTAAAGATGGTCTTGTGTGTTTTGACGATTCTATTCAAAAAGTTAGAGAGGCGGTTGCGTTTCTTTTTGTAATCGATAGGGAAGACTTAGAGATTTTAAAAATTGTTGTGTGGAAAATAACCTTAGACCTAGAAAAATTCAAGTAGAAATTGAGATTAGGTGGAACTACACTTACATTATGCTACAACAAGCATATGAGTATAGGATTCTCATACAACAAGTTCACAACAAATATAATATTAATAATGATGATTGGTTAAATTTTACGCATTGGGAAGATGTTAAGGAATGTGTTGAACTCTTAGAAAATTTTTATAATGCAACTCTTGCTTTTTCTAAACAATTCTATCCCACGGTAACCGAAATTTTAGCCTACTTAGCGAAAATAGCTAGAGTTTTACAAGAGTATAAATATAAACCCGGTTATCAAGCGGCTATTTTTGATATGACAACAAAATTTAAGAAGTATTTTTTTTCCATCCCAACTTTATTTATATTGGGTTCTCTTTTAAATTCTTGTTTAAAAGTGTCTTATACTAAAGCATTGGTTAATCAAATTTATACATTTTTAGAAATTGAAGAAGGAGTTTAACCATCTTTAGCTGAAGCCAACTCGCTATTGATGCCGAGTTTAGAAAGTTTTTTACTCATTATTCTAATTTGGAAGAACATGCTATACCCGTTACTCCACGCCCTACTACTTCTCAAAGTAGCAAAAAGAGCTTGTCGGGTTTGTCGCATTTAAAAGTTTTACATTCACATCCAACTCCTTCTTGTAATGCAAACTTTGATGAATATAACTTTTATTTGATGCAGCCAAATGTGGATATCAAGGAACTAGATGATTTGGACGTCTTAGCATGGTGGAAGAAGTACAAGGCAAGTCATCCGATACTCTTATGAATGGCTCGAGATATCCTTACGGTTCAAGTATCAACCGTGGCTTTGGAGAGCGCATTTAGCCAAGAAAGACAACAAATTGGAGACCATAGACACTCATTATCCGGCTTTAGCTTACAAGTACTAGTGTGCATTCGCGATTGGATTAGATCGGAGCGACGCAACCAAAACTTAGAAGCGGAGAAAGGCGAAGAGGTAGAGATTGAAGATTTGATAGCAAGTGGAGTGGATCAAATGGAAGACTTTGAATATATCTCCATGGTCGAATATGATATGGGAGAAATTAACCAAATGATTGAGAATTGGTGATTTTATTATTCTACTATTTCTTTACAACTCATGTATTATTTGCAAGTTAAAAAAAACTACAACTTGCAAATAAATGTTATCCAAGAATGAATAAAATGTATGGCTCATTGAGCTTTCTTCTATTTACTTGTGTTCATATTTTTACTTATATTAAGTTAGGAATATACTTAAAATATACTTATAATACACATCTACTTAAATTAAAAACTAGAAAGTTATATACGTGAAAAATAACTAAAATATACTAAGAATATACTTATAATATAAATATACTTAATTTATAAAATACGAATTTATAAACTTAGAAAAAAATTAAGCTATAAATAACTTAAGTTATAATATATAAGTATATATAGTATACATATTATAAACTTAGAAAAAAATTAAGGTATAAATAACTTAAGTTATAATATATAATATATATAGTATACATATAAGTTAAACATATATATATAAAAGTTATAAGTCAATATAGTATACATATAAGTTAAACATACATATATATATATATATATATATATATATATATATATATATATATATATATATATATATATATATATTATAACCTAAGTATATTGATATATATAGGTATATTCTTAGTATATTTTAGGTATATGTAGTATAATTAAGCATATAACTATATATGTATATATATATATATATATATATATATATATATATATATATATATATATATATATATATATATATTACATTTATAGTCATAAATATATAAACCTTACTTATAAATTTATATAACATATGTAAATATACCTACAATATACTAATAAATACTACTATAATATATATATACAAAAAAAACAAAAAAAAAAAGAGGTTTTTGACACTTTTGAACCTAAGGTCCGTTTCGGTTATTTAACCGGCAGAACGCAGTTAGTTAAACCCGATCACGATGGCGATTCCGGTTTTTAAACCGGAACCGGCGGTTTGATAGCCGTTACGGTCCTATCTCGATTCAAACCGGTTAACAGGTTTACTTTTTTATATTTTGAACCCTTTAGCATTGTTCTCAGGCGAATATTGTCGTCAAGAATAGTATAATCACAAAGCTTTATCGTGTTATACACCCTCTCAATAGTTATCCATACAAATATATGATGCTTAAGTGTGCATAGAGGTCAAAAATTATAATAATATTAACCCTCTCTACTAGTCCCATCTTGCCGATTATACGTTAAGCTTCGGAGGGTCTTATAACTCGTTTGTACTATTTTGAAGTAGAATTATTTTGTACTGGCAGTTGTTGGCTAGTACTATAATTTTCCACCATCATTCATTTATATTAAATGAAAATATTTTAACGAAAAGGTATTTTATGAAATAAGGGTGGAGAAGAAAAATGCTACTCATATTCTTATCAAAGTCCAGTGTCACAAAAAAATTACTCCGTTTAAATGGTCTACTAGGAAAGGAGGGGAAAAAACTAGAAATAAAATCCCGTACTTGTTAGTGTCTCATTTCCATCCTTCCATCCTAAAAGTAATGTCACCAATACTATTTGGGATTAAGTAATAATATCTTAGTTGATTATTTCTAAATTCTTAACTATAAGATTCATAATAACTTTATCTTCCTTTTTTTTTTTTTTTTTTTAAAATTATATAGTGGATAGGAGAAGGGAAAAGCATGAATTACAAGTTGCGGAATTGAATTGCTCGCCAATTATCTAATTTTCTCATTATGTAAAATTCACTTTAAAAGTTTAAGAAATTGATGTCTTGGGTCATTTGGTACGCGGACTAAATTATCGCGGGATTATAATCCCAGATTGAGATAATCTCAAAATTATAATTTCGGGATTAATTTATTCTATCTCCTAGATGAGATAAAATAATCCTAAGGTTAGTCGGATAACGTGAGATATCCATCTTTAAGATTGTGCTTCATTTTATAATCTGTTTGGTCAAAGGTATAAATTTATACCATGCACCGAACTACGTGTCAAAAAAGTCCAAACATCGCACAAGCAAAGTATATATAAAGAAAAAACTGTACAATTATATAACAGAAGTAGGGCCCCTCTCTGTGACAAATTTCCGATTTCCAATCTCCGATTAATCTCACTCTAATCTTCCCAGCTAACCGTTAATCATAATGGCCCGACGAAACCATACAACAGAGCTTGGTTGCATAGCCTGCGACGATTTAACAGAACTCGGTGCAGGCAAAGAAGGTTGGCTTATAAACAACCCTAATCTCCTTACTGCACTCGACACTCATTCTATTGCATTAGCCAATCGCTCTCTTGTTCTCATTCTTCACTGGTCTGAAGGATCCGACCCGGTTGGGAATCGGGTTAAGATCGTACCCGAACTCTCACCGATTGAAGCTGAGTATATATCTGCTATTGAGTGGTTAGTGTTTGATGATATTAAAGTTGTTGGTTTGGGTACTTCTCGTGGGTATTTGTTGATTTATTCTCTCCGTGGCGATCTCATTCACAAACAGGTAACAATTTGCAAATGCAGTGGATTAGTTACTGTTGTCTTTTTTTTCTTTTTTCTTTTATGATAGTAATAAATGTACGTTGTGAATTTGGTTTGAGACTGATTGGTATATGAAAGAAGCTGTTTGAGGGGGAAAATTGGGGTTATGTAGCCGACTACAACAACAACATACACAGTGTAATTCCACAAGTGGGATCTCGGGGAGGGTGCGCAGACCTTACCCCACATTTGTGGGGTAGAGAGAGGTTATTTCTGATAGACCCCGGCTCAGAAGAAGTGTAACCAAAGCAGGATAGACAGGAAAATAACGGCAGTAGAATAGCAAGATAAACAAAGGAAATGAAGTAACGGGTAGTGGTAAAATAGAAGAATAGGAATACTATGCGAATACTAGGTAAGACTACTAAATAAGGAGAAGATGAGAAGAGGAACAACAATATACCCTGTTGAATCCCACAAAGTGGGGTCTGGGGAGGGTAGAGTGTACGCAGACCTTACCCCTAAGTGAATTGTAGTAATTGAGGAGCTGATTGATTTCTGAGGAAGCAGTGGAATTCACATTCAGAAAGAATTTTAGTGAAGTTGCATATGTGCTTGGATTATATTAGACATTAGTTTTTTCTTCCACTTGCAAATGTTATTTGTAATTGGATCCTGCTACTCTTAATTTTGCTATATAAAAGTTTTATGCTTCTTATTTGTCATTTATGATGGAGTCATTCTCAAATAAAGGAAAAAGAATTGTTTGTGGTCACTATGTGCTTTTTGGTTTTGTTTTGACAATCATGGTGGGCCAGCTTGCGCACCTAACTAATTCCACGAGGTATTTGCCACCTCCCACCAGCACATGTACCATGTAACTCTGTCTACCAAGGCTTGGACAGGTGGTCATTACGTACTTTCTCTTTCAGTTTGACATCTAAACTAATTATGCTATGTAGTAAAACTAGATTTTGGAACGGTTTGTTGTTTTCTTTTGCTGTACCATAAGATAATTAGTGAACTTGCTGGAACTTCTGTGTGGCAGATAGTAAGTCCTGGAAAGATTCTCAGATTGAGAGTCCGTGGTACCAAGAGAGATCTGACCCAAGATGCATCAGCAGAAGAGGTCTGTGTTGTTATGTCAGGTGTTATTGCTCGGTTTGATGGATCAGACTTTCAGGTACTCGAATATTCTCGCTGTTACAAGTTACGTTAGTTTTTCTTCATCAATTATGATGTGAGAACATTTATTTTTAAATTTACATCTCCGTTTAGATCTCGAAACATGAAGTTTAGGTTCTCATATTCCATACTGCTAATTCATGTCCGCAACAAAATGCAGAATATGCTTCAGAGGTGGTTTCGAGAAAGACATTCCCAGTTCTGGGATCAGGGAGATTCTGAAAATTCTACAGATACTTTTGGTAGACTTCCATACCAGCTATGGAATGTTAGCAAGTATGGGGCGTGTGTTGATGCTGCTATTACTGGTCTGATGCCCCCTCCTCTGCTGGAGCTCCAGGTAATATTTTGATTTCTCGCTGCATTTCTTCTCTTCCTTTTATACAAGGGACAAACCCCCCCCCCGCCCCCACAAGAAAAAAAAAAAAAAAAAAGCCACGGCTTCACCTATAGGTGTGCACACACCAAAATGAATTTTTACTGTTCCAGTGAGATGCTATTTTTGTTCTATGACTTTCGGAAATTTTCTGAAGTTGTTATTCTGGTATTTGAATTCAGCTGCTTTTATTGTTGGGCAGTCAAGTCAGCATTATTATTGCGCAATCACTGTTGGAGATGATGCTGTGATTTCTGCTTATCGGTTAGTCTGCAGTATATTATTTACAGTTTATGATTCTTGATCATTTAATTTTTCTATCTAAAATTACTGTTCAGATCCCGTTTCTTACTATATTTTACTAAATTGGATTTCCCTTTGCACTTTCAAGACTTTCTGTAGACCGAAGCCGATCAATAGTAGGGGCTATTCTCTCAAAGGTTGTGCCTGCAGCCTTTTCGACAATAACTTCTATCTCAAAAATGTTATGGAGAAGTGATCCAACTCCCGCAAAACAACCAGAACCAAAACCTCAGCCTTTTGCTCGAGGTAGATGGTACTTCTTCATTGTTGAAAGAATTTCTTATTCCGTTCTCTCTATGTAGTTAATTTAATAGCTAAAGGTTCGTGTATCACTGCTTTTACATGTCAAATGCGCTCAATCTCTTTCACCTTCCAAGCGTCCTGCCATGCTTTGTTTGCTTCTTTGAACTTCCATCTAAAGATCACGATTGAAAGGAAGTGTTCTTTTCTACAAGTTTATCTTCGAGTTGGAAGTAGTTTGTAAGCCATTGGGCAGCAATTGACATTGATCAATTATATAGTAGTTGTTGCCAAAAGTTAGTTATAAAGTCTGGGAGTTGGCGGGGGCGTGTTTGGTGTAATGAATGATCATCTTAATTTAAAGATCTGATCCACTGATTCTAAAGGTTGAATTGGAGATATATTGTCACGACCCTAATTACCGATCGTGCGGACACCTACCTTATTAGCACTAGTAGGCGAATCCTTACCTGTTAACCCATTAATCATTAGCCAATTTCAACTTCTCTAATCATTTATTAACAATCAATAGATAAGTGAATGAATGAATAAATAAAACAATTCATAATTAATAGATAATATAAGTGCAGAAGTCTTATCTATTACACCCCCAAGATCTGAAAGTCATCGTACAAGGACTCTAACCAATGATGTCTAAAGAATGAAGTATATCTCAACTATAATAACTAATAATGTCTGGAATAAAAATAGACATCTGGAAAGAGAGATCTTCAGGTGGCATGGCATGGATAGAAGCTCACCCTTGGATCTGATCGAGCAAACTACTTCGAGCTAGAGATGTAATCGGATGAAATCTACGGAACACAATCTGCGCTCAAGGGTGCGAAGGTAGTATCGGTACAAACACTATGTGTCTTAGAAAAGCATCATAGGCCGACTAAGATTAGGTCGTATATCGGTATAAAATCAACAAGATAAACAAATAGACACTTAATACTCGAATCCGAGTCATAGAATATCCCGTAACGAGTCACGACCTAAGATGAAGCTTCTAAAGCCACAAGTCTTGTCTAGTCTCGATAATCTCTTTGATAATCGCGAGCCTAAGTTCCTTCCTAGGTATAATCCACGATTTAACTCGATCAATGATCATATCAATACCATAATAGTTTCAACGAAACACACCAAAATCAAAACTAAACGAGCCATATAATAATGCAGAATAAAATGTAATGATGTGTAGTGCACAATATATTGATGTGCAATGCAATGTAATGCAATGCCTTGACGAATACACCACACACATGCTAGCGATGTCATAGCTCATAGTCATGACTGCGGGGGACCCGTGGTGTCCGTGTGCCGTTCTTGTACGTTGCGGCGTGCAACCCGCTTTACTCGTTGTGGAATTACTCCTCGGACTCGAGCCATAAATCCTTGTCTCCGGAAAGAACCTCGGACGCGGGCCATATCAATATATCCCTCGTTTCCAGAACGAACCTCGGATCACGAGCTCACAACTAGGCCACATCCTCACCCTCGGTCAAATGTGCCTTTTCATATGTATAGTAACACTGTCACATCACTGTCAATGATCGATTCGTCGAAGTACCATGTATCAAATAGTATCCACAAGTGCAACAAGAAGATTATATTAACAACCGCTAATTTCATCACAATGTATGTCTCAATGTATTCCATCACTAGTATGTATGGACTATGAACAATTAGCAATATCAATGTCAAACACAAGGCATCGTGCCCCAAGTCTTTCATAAATCGTTTAGAACCATATGAGTGTATGAATGCATAAATGAGTGTAAACGTGATAAATCAATGCAAACCAATAAAGCAGCGTGAAGGTACAAGTCAAAGCCAAGTCATATCGAGACTTGGATCAACTCAACCGTGAATGAATCATACAAAGCCGTCTCAACCAACACGAGAGTCTATGTCCCTCTTGCTTCCGCATATAGCAAGTACGCCTCGCGACAAAGTCTTGTATCACCAAGAAGCTTCAACTTTTCTATATATTAGCATCGACGGTAAATCATACATCAAGTTTTCATCTCGTATTGTCATAAGTTTATATCACTGATTCAAGCACAAACACATTATCCTTCCTTTCTCCCAGATAATATATGTCCTGATAAGAAAGCGAGTACAACATGACAATTTAGGCAATTAAGTCAAATCACAATAACAGGACAACAAGCCACCATCCACAACAATCAACCGACTACAAATCCATCCCGAATCGCCACAGTATGAATACAACTACACCTCACATTTTAGTACATAAAGTAATGGCGACGAGCTCACAAAATCAGAAGTCATACCAACCTAGCTAATATCCAATCAAAACACCATGTTCGAAAACCTAATCATGCTTTCTCCCATCAATTACACACCTGATACATACGTTTCGCTAATCAAAGTCTAACTAAAGTAAGCCATAACCTACCACGGAATCGAAGCATGCCAGTCTCGAATCGCCAAACCTTAGCCTTGCCTTCCTCTTTGGAGAACCTCAAAACGATTAACGTCTATCAAATATGAATTCTATGTCAGAATACGAATCTAAGAATACCCATATTGCCATAGTTTTACCCAAAACCCAAAAATGGACCTAAAATAGCCAAACCCGAGCCACAAGGGCAAAACTGTAATTTTATTGAAAATTCAGATACAATATAGTCAAAATAGTACTCTACGAGTCTAAACGAGTCCAACGATAGCCATAATGCTATACCTTTAGAAAAATACCCAAAATACCCCTACAATGTGAATCCGGGTTCATGAGGGTAAACGGGAAATTTAGTGCACAATTATGTTACCCATCATCTAGTTAACCTTGATCTTAATTTCATGGAATTCTATTCATCTGAGATATCCTAATTCATCTTTTCTATTTTTAGCCCTAGGGTTCTTAACCCATTAGTTCTTCACAAATAGTGTGTAGGATGACTACGAGATGATGATAATCGACAATTAAATAATGAATACTAGGTTAGAATCTTACCCCAAAGTGCTTGTGAATGATTTTCCATTGTTATCTCCCAACCCCTCAACTATTGAAGGTTTCATCAATTCTTGGGTTCTAATCTTGCACCCACCATTAATGGAGCTTTAAAATAATCATGGAACTTGGAGAAGAAAGGAAAAAGAGCAAATAAAGATGGGGACTTACTCTCCAAGATGCTTTCACCAAAGAATGGAATGAATTTTGCCTCTCTCTCTCTTGAAAACTGACTTTGGGGTCTTGTGGATAATGGTTCGGAGTTGGGGTATGAAAATAGGACTTTCTGATCCCGTTGGCCGCTGCGGCGGTCTCCAGATCGCTATAGCGGCCTCTTGGTCTCTACAGCGGACCTGCTGGAACAATCCACACTAAAAAGGGCATAACTCCCTCATCCGGAGGCGAAACGCGACGATTCTTTTTGCTATGGCTTCGTAATTTCGATACGGATCTAATGGTTCAAACCTCACTGAAAACAAAGGTCGTTTGATCAATCTGGAGCCGTTTCTATCCACAGACCTACGGCGAAAACATCGAATAAGAGCGCGACAAAACCTAAACCCATCTGAAACTCTTCGGAACCTCACCAAAACTTGTGGACAAGTTCAAAATCATCATATTAACATGTTGGAACTTCCAAAACATTGACACGGGGTCATCCTAACCCGACGTTGACCGTGGTCAACTCTAACTCGCTAACTTAACTAGCTTCTCCATCAATGACTCAATTTACACTCGAATCTTGCGGAAACCAACCCAATGACTTCATTAAGTCATAGATCATACTAACGGGACTTGGGGAAGGGTCAGCAAGGTTAAATGGGTCAAAACACTATAATAACTAAAAGGGTCGTTACATATATGGTAGTTGGAGAAAAAGGGCAACATCAAGAATTGATAAAGTAATATTTCATTTAAAAAATAAATAAATTACCAGTTTCAAAAAAAAAAAAAAATATAAAAAAAGTACAAAAAGTACCAAGATGGTACAGGATACAGAAGTCCGACTACCACCACTGACATGACAAAACTACAAATCTCCTATCTGTTTTAGAAAGTTCATATATTGCTCCAAATTTTCCATGACACTGCTTTTACACGAGAAATACAAATTCAAACGACAACTATGTTTAATCCCCGATATATGTTGCCTTTCCCTTCAAAGCAGACCTTATTCCTCTCCAACCAAATTGTCCATAAAATGCAAAGAGGAACTGTTCTCCGTACTGCTTGTTTACTTTTAGCCATTTTTTGATAGTGCCAACTCTCCAACAAGCTCCTAATATTGGGAGGCATTACCCATTTAATACCATACATATTTAAGAAGAGCTCCCAGCATTGTCTTGCCATCTTGCAGTGAATGAGGAGATGATTGACTGTCTCTAGTTCTTGTTCACACATATAGGACCTATTGCTTAAAGCAGAGTAAGACTATATATCTGATTCCACCAGAATTAAATAGGTGTCTTTAATTCAGTCAGTTTCAATGTGATAATAATGTTTGGTCAATTAAAGACAATATATCTTTTTGGCCAATAGCCAACTATTATTTCGATAATGCTCAATCGTATGATAATCAGCTATCTAAATGATTAAAGCAGTTCTGTTATGCAAAATTGATGGCCTAAACTGAATTCTTTTAATTTGAAAGCTTATTAACGTGGATAAAGGGTCTGAAAGTTTTGAAAACTATGTATTTCTTTCTCGTCCCTTCTCCCCTTCCGTCTCTCCCTCCCTGTTAATTGCAGTACTAATTATAATTTATAACTTTCATTCATGCAATGAATTCATGTATTTTAGATGTATAGGCTATTGGTTCAAAGATTCAACCTCTTCTCTCTTTTTTCCCCTGAATTAGTTACAACATGTTTTTAACTAATGTAGCTAGTTGGAGAAAAAGTTAAAATGGGGTTGGCAGTTGGCACTTTGGTGCAAGTTGGAGAGTGTATACGAGGAAAATGGTATGATAGAATTTATCAGTACACTATCAGTACGCAACAACAGTGATTCTTTATAGAGACTTCTCCTTCTTCTGTATAGGGGTCTTTTTGTGCAGGCTCTGCTCACTCTTGTAATACAATCGGGGCTGTATGTGTGAACTGTGAAGTGGAGAAAGCTGAAGTTATTTTCTGGCTTCCTTTGCTCCTTAGTTTTCAGTGGAAGTCCTAGCTTCTCAATCTTTCACCTGATAATATAAACTTTAGCTGTTCTTTTTTGGCTTCCATGTTTTACGTAATTGTACTTCAGATTTTATCATATTCTATTGGAGTATCTAATTGGATTTCGATATAGCTGACACAATTTTATGGTAAATTTTTCTATTTTTGGCAGCTTCCCCTTTGACTTGCTTTAAGGATTACCCTAGAAAGGGTGTGAAGCTCACATTATCACCTAGTGGCACTTTGGCCGCAATAACTGATTCTCTTGGTCGTATCTTACTCTTAGACACTCAGGCCCTTGTGGTGGTCCGTCTGTGGAAGGTTCTTTCTATGCACCTATTTATAATTACGTGTTTATTTTTTATTTTTTATTTTCCTTATTCAAAAAAAAACAAAAACAAATTACGTGTTTAGTTTTTATATATATATATATATATATGTATATATATATCCAAATTGTTAATGGCTATATAAGTGGCTAAGAAAATATACTTGTGCAATTTCAGTAGAATAATGTTTGATAATTACTTACACTGAATCGATTTTTCATATAAGAACTGAATGTGATTATTGACTGGAATTTGGATTTAGCAAATGATTTTGAGTAGTTCAGGTGAAATTATCCAAAGCAAACAAGCTCTAAGGCCTTAGTATATTTTCAGGTTTACTGCCTGATATAATGATGAACATATTGGTTTGCAGGGTTACCGTGATGCAAGTTGCCTCTTTGTTGAGATGCTTGCCAAGAAAGATGTGGAAACGTCTAGATCTGCTTACCATGAACACTTGAAGAGTGATTATTGCCTCTGTCTAGCGATTCATGCACCGCGCAAAGGGATTGTTGAGGTAGTTTACTGCAGTCTCTGCGATAACACTCTTCTCATTCCTCTCAGCTCCACATATACGTTTATGCTTCAGACTTCTTAATACAGCCACAATTACCATCCTTCTCTAAAATTATTATTATCGTAAACCACAAATGCATATCTGTGTCATTTGTTGACTGCTTGTGAAAACTGTATCTGATAATCTTTTTCCGAGTAAACTCTAGGTTATTGTATGTGTGGAGATGCATTGGAGATTATGCTTTTGACACTTGAGTTTATCACTGCAGATATGGCAGATGAGGACCGGTCCGCGTCTTCTAACTATTCCATGTGCCAAAGGTAGCAAGATTTTGCAGCCTACATATAGATTTGCCTCATCAGATGTGTCTGCGTCTTCTTATGTACCATTGGAACTTTTCTTTCTGAATGGAGACTCCGGTCAACTCTTCGTTTTGAACCGATCTCTTAATTGACACTATATATTAAATTCAAAAGAATACGAGAATTACAGATTAGGGCTTCGGAGCTGCCTGTACAGAATGTAAATTTCATTTGTTTGTTACTCTTTACGAATTCCCCTTTCCCCAAACTTCCAAAGGAAACAAAAGGAGGTAAAACATCCCATAGCTAATATTGTAATGTTATCATATTTCTGTAATGTTACTTTGTCTAACTAATAAAGTTTAACGGCTTATTTGGTTCACGTTATCTAACTGTTAGATTTAATTATATATCCTACGTCATTTATATAATGCAGGTATATGTGAAATATGTTAAAATTGATATCGAGCTATATTAGGTAAACATAAAGGATAATAAGGTAACATACAGCTGTTAAAATTTGTACATGTTTTAGGTCTATTGAAGTTGGAGGAGAATACAAATCCTTGCGATTGGATCTTTCATGACTCATCATTGTCTGTCTAGTTTCATGCTAGTTTTTGTCATACTATTTCAAGATCCATTTTAATTGCTCTACCTTTTTGGGATCTTCACGAATTGTATCATAATCTGATCTCATGCAAGTTATTATTCTCATATATTTCGGTTACTTATTTGGGTAGTGGCTAGAGATATATGATAGAGTGAAGTCATCATTTTGGTGAGAACTAGGTAAGAATTTCACTTTCATAGGACATTGTTTCCTGCTCCAAAATCCAAACATCCATTAACAACCACACGTTGTCTTGCATACCATTTATGGCTCTCTCTTTCTTCTCTTTCCTGTTCTTTTTCACTTGCTTCTCAATACTGCAAGTACCATTCTTTTCCACAGCAACACTCCACAAAGCAGCTCTCTTTAGACCAAAAATCACCACTCAGCTAGACTTTATATCCAAGAATGACACTCCCACGACCTATTTTGAAGTCACTAAGCCTATAAAGTTACCAAAAACCAAATCTTGCTCCTACTTAGTCCTCAAACATGACTTTGCTTCCACATATGAGAAACCACCAGTCCAAGCAAATTACACACCTCCTTCAAATTGCTCATCTCAAAAGTTTTCCAAGATTGTTCTTGAATGGAAAGCAAAGAGTAAAGGAAGGCAATTTGATCGAATTTTCGGGATTTGGCTGGGTGGGGTTGAGATTTTAAGGAGTTGCACGGCAGAGCCAAGGCCTAATGGGATTATTTGGACTGTCAAGAAGGACATTACTAGGTATTATTCTTTGCTCATGACCAATCAAACTCTTTCTGTTTATATTGGTAACATCGTTGATAGTAAATATACTGGGGTGTATCATGTGGAATTTTTTTTCCATTTCTATCCTGCTGATAAAGAACTGATTTTGGGTAATTCTGGGGCTGATTTAATCTTACCCATTTCAAGAAATCTGCCATTAAATGATGGTTTGTGGTTTGAGATTGAGAATTCTACAGATGTACAGTCAAAGGAGTTCAAAATCCCACAAAATGCATACAGGGCTGTACTGGAAATTTATGTTTCCTTCCATGAGAATGATGAATTTTGGTATGGAAATTTGCCTAATGATTATATTACCGCAAATAATCGGACAGACATCGCGGGGAATGGTGCTTTTAGGGAGGTTTTAGTAAGTTTGGATGGTGATGTAATTGGTGCAATTTGGCCTTTTACTGTGATATATACTGGAGGTATCAATCCCCTATTGTGGAGACCAATCAGTGGAATTGGCTCATTTGATCTTCCTTCATATGACATTGAAATTACACCGTTGTTAGGAAAGATTTTAGATGGAAGTTCTCATAATTTTTCATTCAGTGTCACAAATGCTTTGAATGTGTGGTATGTCGATGCAAATTTGCATCTTTGGTTGGATAAAAAGAGTGTAAAAACAGAGGGAAAGTTGTTGGAGTATAGTAGTTCGCCCCTTTCATTTTCTCTCGCGAGCAATTTTACTGGCCTTGATGGATCCTTTGCCACAAATGCTCATAGGTCGATCTCATTAACTGGATGGGTAAAATCATCTTATGGAACAGTGACTACAAATTCATCTCAAAGTTTAAGTTATAATAACAACATTATGATGGGAAATGACGCGAACTTGCAAATTGTTGATCAGAAAGTTGACTTTAATGACACGGTTTATGCAAAGACGCGGTCTTTTCCTGTTCAGGTTCTTGAATCCTTCAAGAAGTTTCGGTTTCACTTGTACTCAGATGGTGTTGAGATAGGAGATCAAAGCTATGCTTCTATCTCGAATGTGACTTTGATATTCAATGAAAAGAGGTTGAAGAGGTCGAAGTACGGATCCTCAGCCAGCTCGGTTCACAATCTACAGAAAGCGCAGGGATATATGTTTTTAAAGGACCAGTCGATAGACAGTGGACTTGGGAGCACACAACAAACGTATAAATATGACGACGATTATTCAGGCTGCTACTTCAGGAACATAAGCAGCTCAAATTACACAGTGCTTTATGACAAGGTGCTCAATAGTTGCAGCAAATTGAGCACTTAAAGAACTCACGCAAATGCACTGATTCTGCAGTGCGCTTTTTTCATTCTAGCATTTGTTAAAGCTTTGGCTTTGTGGTATAAAAGAGAGCCTCAAATAATTGCACAACCCTGATATGCGCTGCAGTTTTTAGGTCATTTTGTTAATAGAGGCGAAATTAAAATTTTGAGGTTATGGGTTCTGGATAACTTATTTAGACATAATAAGGGATTTTTTATGCATGAAATAAAGTGTCTGAGCCAAAATGACTGAGTTCTGCTGAATCTATTGATAGGCCTATAACTACACCCATGATTTTGTAGCCGGGCTAGGATTCATGTTCCTGAGAGCAGGGAGGACTTAAACATGTGAATAAACCAGCGTGGTTGTTACTATTCATAAACTTTTTAGAGATTTGTTTTTTTTTTTTTTTATTTTTTTTTTTTATTTTTTTTTTTTTTTTTTTTTGTGAAAAACTGGAAATTTTGGGTGAAACTCTACAATTTTTTTTTTTGTTGCAAAAGCCACCTAGGATTCAAACCTTAGAAAGGATCTCAACTTTTTGTAGTCCATCACCTGCTATATCTATAGCTCGAACTCTTCAAAATTGTCATCGGGATCCTCTAAAACTAAATTTTTTTTAAGGATCCAACACCGAGATGAAAATATTTTTAAAGAGTGAAAAACGTAGCCTACTTAAAAACCAACTATTTGACAGCGACAAAATACATATGGTATTGCAAGTCACAAATAAGAAAAGCAGCAAAACGGATCGTCATGCCAGTGACCCCAACTACCACTATGTTATTAAAAAGAAAAATGAGAATTTCTCCTGGATGTTTATTCCCTTAATTTGGCCCAGCATGTCTCATTGCTGGTCTCCAATTTATCCTTTACGTTATAAGCCTTGATTCTGTTTGACCAAATTAAATAAACAAAGATCTCAAATCTAATGCTTCCTCTCAATTACCTTTTTATATATGCTGATGAGTCACTACAGTATTAACAGCCATATTATGCTAAGCACTTACTCGATATCGGGTGAGAGTAAGCTTTTTCAGTGCATCAAGCATGATGAAAAGAGGTATTATGAGTGAAATAATCTTTTCACATTTCATGTATCTATTTTAAAACTTATATATTTTCACCTCATTTCATTTATAAGTTCAAACTCTACAAAAAATTCTTAATTAATTTAAACTCCAAGAAGAAATACTGAAGATTGAACTACATTTGACCTTTTTTTTTTTTTTTTTTGAACTCCAACACTGTGTTAGAGTATCACTTGTCTTGTCTAGATTAGGTAGAATGAATGTGCACAATTCTATTAGTGGTCCATGGGCTGTATGCGGAGACTTCAATGTTATCCTGGATGCTGAAGAAAAGAAAGGTGGTCGACCACACACTTTAGCTAAGAGTCTAGATTTCATGGACTACATGCAGGAGTGCGACCTGATGGATACTATATTTGTTATATCCCGCATTTTGTACGTCGGAATATTTTAAGTTGGTTGCGACAAGTTAAGAACAAGGCTACTTTTCCGACTTTGTTTTAAGGCATAAGTTACTTATGATTTTATTGGATGGAAATATTAAGGAAAATTTGGGGTTAAAAGTGGAATTATGGAAACTAATATTTCATGAAATATGGACCAAAAATGAATTATGGAAAGTTGAACATTTCATGAAAATTTGGGGCTAGAAGTGAAACAAATTTTCTGAAATAAGGGCCTAAGTGGCCGGCCAAAGAGAAGTGGGCCATAGGCCACATGGAAGTATTATATATGTGGTATTAGATGACCAAATTAATCATCTTCATCATTTCATCTCCTAGAAATTTCAAGAAACATGAAGAAAAAAAAAAGAAGGGAGAAAACGGCCAAGAGGGAACAAAACCGGCCTATGGAGTTGATCACAAAAAATTATTTTCTTCAAGCTTTTCTACTAACCAAGGTGGAAGGTCAACGTGGAGTAGTTGGTGGAGCAAATAAAGCGTTCGTTTTGCAAAACATCACTAGCCGAGTGGAGAACTAGGTGGAAGAAGGTAAGGTTCAATCTTTATTTTCACATGTATGCATGGTTTGTGGATGTTGTGGAGTATAGAAATGAATGGAATTCATGAAAATATGGTGTTGTGTGTGTGGTACGTGTATGTGCCATATAGTGTAGGAATGATGAATTGATGTTACTTAGTATTTTGGTTGTTGTTGTTATGTATTCTATGATGAGAATGAAAGTTCAATGACTCGAAGTGGAAGTTGTAGCCGTTTGTGGGCTGTTTTGGAAGCTAATGAAATTGTAATATGGTTTGTAGTATTTATGATAAGAATGTTGTCATTGTGTGAATTGTTGATATAGCTTATGAATTTGGAAGAAAAGAATGCATTGTGTTGCTCTTTTGCCAAGTTTGGAAAGTTTCGGGTGGAGTAGTACATTGTTTGAATTGTTTTGAATATTTTGCGGATTGTTTAAAGCGCTCTTGAATCTTGTGTGAATGGTTTCGGATTGATGCTTGAACATGTAATCGTCGATGTTGGTTTGAATATATGTAGTTGAAATGAATATTAAAGAATGTCGCCGAATTATGTAGAAAGGAGTTATTAATGCCAGAATGCGTTTTGAATTAATTATTGATGTTGTTTATATGGTTGTTGGTATTGTTGTTGAAGATTTGGCCGAGTTGGATTCTCGGGGATGTCGTATTTATAGGGAAAATGCTGCCCAAATTTCTGTAGATCAAGTGCTAACTTAGAATTGGATTCTTCGATGCTTATGACTAATGTTCGATGCCTAATGATGTTGTTGTAGACTTTGAGAAGCCGAGACGTAAGTTCGGATTAGCTTAGGAAGCGATCGAGGTATGTAAAGCTCAACCTTTCTTTCTTTTGGCATGTCTTAGTTGAAAGTAAGTTATGACACGAATCTCGAGGTAACTCTATTCTGGTAATCCGAGCATGTTTATGATTCTTATTGGTTTCTTGATATCCGTATTCTTAATGTGGTCAAATCATGGTCCTTATGTCATTTGTATAATTAAATTTCAAAAGTTGCATAAAGGTTTTGTTTTCAAAAGAGTTTTGTTCTTAAACGATTCCGGAACTACGAACGTCCGTAACTTTCACAGAAAGGCTCGGACCGCTTCGATATGTTTGTAGAAAGTCCTAAAGTGAATAATGTTTGTAACTTTCCGAGGCGGCTCGAATTGATTTGACATATGACTATGATCCCTACGGTTCTAGTAAATGCTTAAGATGTTTGATATGTTTCCAAGCAACGTCCGAAAGATTTTTTATGTAACTATTGTCCCGATTTTCAAATGGCGATTCGTTTTGATTACTTCGTTGAGTCTTTGATAATGTTTATGTGCATATGGTTTCTCACTACTCGTCGTGCGAAGCTCAATATGTCCTTCACCGAGTCCCGGCCGTAGACACGCATTCGTGCACATTCCACCGCATTATTCACCGAGTCCCTCACTGTAGGGCCGGGACACGCTATATATATATATGTATATGATGATGTGATGATATGGGGTTGGCGGCGGTGATGGCATACCGAGTCCTTGCTAGCGGGGCCGGACACGCTATTCACCGAGTCCCTCACTGGTAGGCCGGGTACGTATATATATATATATATATATATATATATATATTTATGCATGCATACATGATGATGACATGATTTTATTTACCGAGTCCCTCAATAGAGGGCCGGGACACGCCATATGTTTATACGATAAATTTATGACACTGAAATGCATGATATGTGTTTTCAAGGGCAAGTCTTATGATTTTCTTTACTCTTTACTTCAGTATGATCCCGCTTACTGTACTTCCTGCTTTACATACTCAGTACATATTCCGTACTGACCCCGCTTTCCGGGGGTCGCGTTTCGTCATGCCGCGTGGTACACCCGCATGAGGCCGAGGATATTAGGAAGATGTTCCGGCGGATTGGCGAGCTCCACTTTCTCCCAGTGCCGAGTCGAGTGCTTTTCTTCGTGGTATCTGGAATTATGTTAGAGACTTTGCAGACAGTGTCGTGGGTATAAGACGTCAGTTATGTAAGCGGCTATGTAAGCCGATGTATTATTATGCATTGTATTATAAGTTTCATGTGTTACAGATTTTATTTGATTCGAGGAAGGTAAAAAGCATATTGTTCTTCGAAAACTTTCATTATGTATTTGTGTCATGATTTGAGGGTCAGCATGATTATGAGTATTACGAGAGTCAATGGGTTCGCTCGGCCCTAAATAAGGGTCGGGTGCCCATCACGCCCTAACGGAAATTAGGGTGTGACAAATTGGTATCAAAGCGGTTCGTCCTAGGGGTTGTACGCAAAGTCGTGTCCGTAGAGTCCTTGTTTATGGTGTGAAGCGCGCCACATTTATAAACGGGAGGCTACGGGGCATCTAGGATGGTTACTCTTCTTTGACATCTTAGATCGTGCCGTAGAGCCAAGTTATAGGAAATGAGATTCGGCATGTTCGACCTTTGACCCGGCGCAGAAATGGCATCGACGGAAGAAAGCGACTAGCGACATTGGAAGCTACGAAGTACGCGGGTAAGCAACGGTACGAAAGATACATGTCGGGTAAGATATGAAAGTACAATTGAAATACGAGTTGAGATCAAAAAGGGAAAGTACACAAGCGTAACGGTGCGGTTTGAGTTGGGCATACGAGGTATGTCCTTATTTTTGCATCTTGTGGATGATATTGGGAGCCCGTGAGGTCGTGATATATATGATATGTATATATGTATATTGTCCCCGCGAGGCATTGTTGGTATTCCCTGTGTACGAGTGGTTTGAGATGGTAACAATTACGAGAGGAAACTCTCGCCGAATTTTCGGAAACAAAGAAAGAATGAGGTACGGAGTTTGTGGTATGTACGGAAAGGTCGAACGATAGTAATGATAAAATTTGACTAAGTTTCGAGTATGGCCGACACCGAGAAAGAAGTTAATTGTTGAATTGAGCATAATAGTAATTAGAAGTTCGATATCGACACGGTGGAAAGAATTTGGAAAGGACTTGTAGCCCTAAAGGACGATCCAGAAAGGTGGTAAGTCGTGATGGAGTGTTGTTTAAGGTGCCAAAGCGACCGAATGGACAAGCGAGGAATTACGACGAGCTTATAGTTAAGAGGAGTAATAGTACGATCAAGACAAGAGCACAGGGGAAAAGGATTGTAACGGGCATGAATGTACTGATAAGACAACTCGTGAAACGATAAGGATAAAGTGGATCAGAAAAGGTAAAGGGTTAGGAAGTGTTATATTACCGGGCTGATTACGAATAAGACTTAATGTGAACATAATAAGGACTGTTACGGAAATAAGTAAAGCCTAGCAAGAAAGTGGCCAAAGCCATGATACGACCCATATAGCTCGAATATAAAGGAAAGCGTGAAACGGGAAAGTGAGCTATAGAACGAATAAGGAAGACTTATTGAGTCCTGTAGGAGAAGTCTGGAACGAGGGTTACATAATAGCGGAAAGGATAGCGAGTGCAAGAAAAGAAAGGGTAACTGGAAGAAGGAAACAAGAAGGGAGTGAGACAACGGCATAGTAGTAGACCATGACACGCGTAGTTAAGGATCCCGGTGTCAGAAGTGACGGGACGGTAAAAGACTCGGATATAGAAAAGGACGAAGAACGGGGTAAAATGAGAACGAGAATCAAGGGCGATAACCGAGTACTTATAAGTAACGGCGATTGAGGTGTATTCTTCGCCCATTGGGAATACGGGAGTTTAAGGTGGAAATGTAGTCATATCTAGAGGTAAAAGTGAATATTGAGAAGTGGAAAGGGTTAAAATGATAATTGTGAAGTCGGGAGAGTAAGAGATTTTGCTAATGCGGAAGGACACGCGTTACGAGAACATTTCGAAACTCGTTAAGACTTTACACAGCTCCCATTATATGACAAAGGTCATGCGGTGAAACGGACGCGACTATTTGCATTAAAGCATCGTATTTCATCGGAATTCCAAAGTTAAGCGTCTTTGAGGCGAGAGAAATTCTGGGATGGGTGACCCCCTGGGAAGTTTTCTAAAAGCTCTCTAAATACAGACGTAAGAAGCAAATGGGAAGCTAGAGCAGTCTAAGGGAAATTGGAATGTACAGAGAGGGCAGAAACCTTAAGAGGTCGCGCAGAACGGGGCAAATTAGACCGGTAAGGAGAGAAGAAAGTGCATCATAGTTCTAGGATTAGGGTGAGTTGGAATAGCGTATGGAGATATCTTGTAAGCAAGATAGTAGGGACTATATGTGTACATAGGTACGCACAGGATATCCTGTACATGGTTAGATTAGCGGATGTGTGTATTAGGCGACTAACGTGGCGGTACATGGAAGGTATTAATTGGACAAGGTAACGAAGTTCAAGTGAGAAGGAAAATATAAATGACACGAATGTTATAAGGCAAGTTGATGCTGTTTTCATCACAGGTTAAACTCGAAAAGTCCTAACACTATGACATTTGGAAAAGAAAGAAAGTGAGTAAACGAACGGCAATGGGAGCCAAAATGTCGGAATAAAAGCGCCGCCTAATTAAGATTGGAAATACGAATATAGGGCTGAGTATAATCGGGTAATGGCATAAGTACACCCCTAAAGGGGGGAAGCGAGGGAGAGAGATGTAGGTAAAGCTCTTTGCGGAGACAAGTTGGTAAGATCTAAAAGCCAGCAATAGAGGGGGAGAAATCGGGACGGCACTTGGGATGGTGCTAAGAATTAATCGTGGAGGTCTTAAATGATATGACCTTAGGAGGTGGATGCTTACAAAAAAAAAGAGAAGAAAGAAAAGAGAGAGAGAATACAACAAGAGGACAATAACGAGTAACTTACGAAGACATTGTGAAAAATGACACTGCTGTGCTGGATTAAAGGCTAAGACGTGGGCAACAAGGTTGTTCGCTAATAATACTGTGACTATGAACCGTAAGGGGAGAAAAAGAAAATAATGATGGAAAACCTCCTATAGTAGGGAGTGAGAGCATCAAAGGAGTGAGTAAAGGAAGGGAGAAGAGGCTGACCGGATAGGCTACAATTGAATGTTAGGACGAAAGGAATGTATAAAGTAGAGTGAACTAGGTGAAGAAAAGACCGTAGCTAAGATGGGATATACTTTATACAAGTCGTATAAGAGTGGTTATGTTACCTATGAACATTTATATGCTAGGAATGAGACCAAGTGAGTGAATATTTGATAAGAGGAGTTTGGATTCAGTAACGACAATACGGTTACAAGATTTTCGGCACGTTAAGGAAAGAGGTAAAGATGGTTTAAGCTAAGTTACGAGAATGGAATCGGTACCGAAGGCAAAAAGGATACGGTTGTGGTCGAACTAAAGATGTATTCGATGCACCGTTGTAGGAAAAGAGGGCGAGGACAAAGTAAACGTAAGGATCGGCGAGGCCACGTTAAGGTAGTCGTTGGACTAATTGGAGCACCTTTGTATATTCGCGTAAAGGTTACAACGTCATGTGTGACGAAAGTTGGGAACAAGATTAGAGCAAAGGGACGATAGAAGAGTTTGCACTAAAGATAAAGAAACGACACGAGATAATGTGCCTAGGATGCGCAAGTTGAGTAAAGAGAGATTATAAGACGATTTAAGCAAGATGAGCACAACTAGATGGCTACTGCGGAAGAGAGTGAATTTGTGTGTCAACTCTTTCGGATTGATATCAATTGAGGATAGTTAAAGCGGGGTCGGCTAGGGAAGGTTATTATGAGAGGGGGACTTCATCACTACTTGACGACCGACTCCAAAGACTAGAGACTAAGAGAAAAGGTAAAGTAACAATTAAAGTCTTTCAAAGGAACCGAGAAAAAGTTGAACCCGAGATGTATTAGGCTTTGCTACATGGTACATAAGGCAAGGAGGTTGCGTGCTAAAGACGTAGCTTCCGTTAAGGCACCGTGGCGGAATGATAATAAAAAGGAGGTAACTTGCGAACCTGAGGAGGAGATGGAAGAGAAATATGATTGGTAGATGAGATTGTATGCTATGGTAGTAAAGGAAACCCCCAAGATCCGCAGAAGACCTTAGGAGGCTAATAAAATATTCGAGGACGAATGTTCTAAAGGGGGGAAGGATGTTATATCCCGTATTTTGTACGTCGGAATATTTTAAGTTGGTTGCGGCGAGTTAAGAACAAGGCTACTTTTCCGACTTTGTTTTAAGGCATAAGTCACTTATGATTTTATTGGATGGAAATATTAAGAAAAATTTGGGGTTAAAAGTGGAATTATGGAAACTAATATTTCATGAAATATGGGACCAAAAATGAATTATGGAAAGTTGAACATTTCATGAAAATTTGGGGCTAGAAGTGAAATAAATTTTCATGAAATAAGGGCCTAAGTGGCCGGCCATTAAAAGAGAAGTGGGCCATAGGCCACATGGAAGTATTATATATGTGGTATTAGATGACCAAATTAATCATCTTCACCATTTCGTCTCCTAGAAATTTCAAGAAACATGAAGAAAAAAAAAAAAAAAAAAAAAAGGAGAAAACGGCCAAGAGGGTGAACAAAGCCCCTATGGAGTTGATCATGAAAAATTATTTTCTTCAAGCTTTTCTACTAATTGGAAGGTCCTCTACAACGTTGAGTAGTTGGTGGAGCAAATAAAGCGTTTGTTTTTGCGAAACATCACTCTAGCCGAGGGAGAACTAGGTGGAAGAAGGTAAGGTTCAATCTTTATTTTCACATGTTATGCATGGTTTGTGGATGTTGTGGAGTATGGAAATGAATGGAATTCATGAAAATATGGTGTTGTGTGTGTGGCCGTGTATGTGCCATATAGTGTAGGAATTATGAATTGATGTTACTTAGTATTTTGGTTATTGTTGTTATGTATTCTATGATGAGAATGAAAGTTCAATGACTCAAGTGGAAGTTGTATCCATTTGTGGGCTGTTTTGGAAGCTAATGAAATTGTAATATGGTTTGTAGTATTTATGATAAGAATGTTGTCATTGTGTGAATTGTTGATATAGCTTATGAATTTGGAAGAAAAGAATGCATTGTGTTGCTTGCGCCGAGTTTGGAAAGTTTCGGTGGAGTAGTACATTGTTTGAATTGTTTTGAATATTTTTCAGATTGTTTAAAGCGCTCTTGAATCTTGTGTGAATGGTTTCGGATTGGTGCTTGAACATGTAATCGTCGATGTTGGTTTGAATATATGTAGTTGAAACGAATATAAAAAAATGTTGCCGAATTGTGTAGAAAGGAATTATTAATCTTTGGAATGCGTTTTGAATTAATTATTGATGTTGTTTATATGGTTGTTGGTATTGTTGTTGAAGATTTGGCCGAGTTGGATTCTCGGGGATGTCGTATTTATAGGGAAAATGCGCCAATTTTGTAGATCAAGTGCTAACTTAGAATTGGATTCTTCGATGCTTATGACTAATGTTCGATGCCTAATGATGTTGTTGTAGACTTTGAGAATTTGAGACGTAAGTTCGGATTAGCTTAGGAAGCGATCGAGGTATGTAAAGCTCAACCTTTCTTTCTTTTGGCATGTCTTAGTTGAAAGTAAGTTATGACACGAATCTCGAGGTAACTCTATTCTGGTGATCCGAGCATGTTTATGATTCTTATTGGTTTCTTGATATCTGTATTCTTAATGTGGTCAAATCATGGTCCTTATGTCATTTGTATAATTAAATTTCAAAAGTTGCATAAAGGTTTTGTTTTCAAAAGAGTTTTGTTCTTAAACGATTTCGAAACTACGAACGTCCGTAACTTTCACAGAAAGGCTCGGATCGCTTCGATATGTTTGTAGAAAGTCCTAAAGTGAATAATGTTTGTAACTTTCCGAGGCGGCTCGAATTGATTTGACATATGACTATGATCCCTACGGTTCTAGTAAATGCTTAAGATGTTTGATATGTTTCGAGTAACGTCGAAAAGATTTTTTATGTAACTATTGTCCCGATTTTCAAATGGCGATTCATTTTGATTACTTCATTGAGTCTTTGATAATGTTTATGTGCATATGGTTTCTCACTACTGCTCGTGCGAAGCTCGTTATGTCCCAATGAGTCCGGGCCGGGACACGCGTTCGTGCACATTCCTTTGCATTATTCACGGGTCCTCACTAGAGGGCGGGACACATATATATATATGTATATGATGATGTGATGATATGGGGTTGGCGGCCGGGATGGCATCGAGTCCCTTGCTAGCGGGGCGGGACACGCTATTCACCGAGTCCCTCGCTTGAGGGCGGGTACGTATATATATATATATATATATATATATATATATATATATATATATATATATATATATATTTATGCATGCGTACATGATGATGACATGATTTTATTTACCGAGTCCCTCGATAGGGGCGGGACACGCCATATGTTTATACGATAAATTTATGACAACGAAATGCATGATATGTGTTTTCGGGCAAGTCTTATGATTTTCTTTACTCTTTACTTCGGTATGATCCCGCTTATTGTACTTCTGCTTTACATACTCGGTACATATTCCGTGACCCCTTTCATGAAGGCTGCGTTTCGTACCGCGCGAGTACACCCCAGATAGTGAGGATATTAGTAGAAGATGTTCCGGCGGGATTGGCACTCCGCTTTCTCGAGGTGCCCCCGAGTCGAGTGCTTTTCTTTGTGGTATACGAAATTATGTTAGAGACTTTGCGAGACGATGTCGTGGGTATAAGACGTCGGTTATGTAAGCGGCTATGTAAGCCGATGTATTATTATGCATTGTATTATAAGTTCATGTGTTCTGATTTTATTTGATTTGAGGAAGGTAAAAAGCATATTGTTCTTGAAAAACTTTCATTATGTATTTGTGTCATGATTTGAGGGTCAGCATGATTATGAGTATTACGAGAGTCAGCGGGTTCGCTCGGCCCTAAATAAGGGTCGGGTGCCCATGACGCCCTAACGGTAATTAGGGTGTGACAATATTCACTGGCTTAATAAATTTACATGGTGTAATGGGAGAAGGAAAAAGATGGAGGATTAGTAAAAGGCTTGACGAGGAGTTATTACTAATGATGATTGGTTTGACAAGTTTCCACAAACAAGAATAGATCACTTACCCAAAACAGGCTCGGATCACAACATTCTGCTCTTTCAAAGCAGCTCTGAAGCTCCTAACATCATCAGATACTTCGGTGTATCTGAATTTCTGAAATCGAAAGGGAAGGCTATTACGATATTAAAAAGTTTGGGATGCGGAGATACGGAAATCCTATGTGGAGATTACAAAACAAACTCAAGAACTTGGCTAACGCTCTTAGTAAATGGTCTAGAGAGGGCATTGGGGATGTATTTGCTACTGTTAAAGATATGGAAGAGAAAGCCAAGAACATGGAATCTGAGTATGAAGAGAATGAGACTGATGCTAACAGGCTAGAAATGCATAAGGCCCAAGCGAGAGTATATAAAGTGGCTTAAATCTCGGAGACTCTATCGAGACAAAAAGCTAGATTAAAATGGGCAGAGGAAGGAGATACCAATTCAAAGTACTTCTACAGTGTCATTAAGGGCAGGAGAAGAAGAGCACAAATCATGAGAATAAAAAATGCTCAAGGAATCTGATTGGAGAACACTGAGGATATTGCTCAAGAAGCAGTGGCTCATTTCAATAATATTTTTACACAACCTGCGGGCAGTAACTGTTAGACCCCGTACTTTGGACGTTGGAATATTCTAAGTTGGTTGCGACGAGTTATGGACAAGACTTTTTAATTTCCTGCTTTGTTGATTTTGTCTCGATACGCATAAGTCGTATATATTCATTTTTGTGGGTATGAAGTGTTAAGGGTAAGATTGGAATAAGGAAAAAAAAAATTGAGAGAATGAAAGTTGGAAAAATTTTGGGACCAAAAAATGAATTATGAAAAAGTTGGCCATTATTTGAAAAAATGGCCATAGGTGGCCCCATATATGTGTGTGTGGGCCATAGGGCCATGTGGGTGAATTATATATGGACTTAGTCATTTTATACACCTTGTTGCCTTAAGAAAAATCAAGAAACTTGGAGAACAACTTAGAGGCCATTCGGCCATATTGAAGAAGAGAGAAAAAGAAAAAAACCGAGAGGGAGAGAGGGAGAGAGAGAGAGATATTGGTCATGAAAAACTCTTCTCTTCTAGGTTTCCTACTAAGTTGAAGGTCCTCGTTAACATGGCATAGTTGTTGGAACAAGGAAATCATTTTTTGTGCCATAAATAAGATTCTGCCGAGAGTGAACAAGGTGGAAAGGAAAGGTATGGTTCAATCTTATTTTCCATGTTTTATGAATGATTTGCGCATGTTGTAGTGTGTGGAATTGAATGGAAGTCATGAAAAATATATGTATGGGATGATGTGTGTGTGTGTAACCGTGTGTATGTGTGTGTTGTAGGAAAGTGAATTAATGTTATTTAGTATGTTGGTTGTTGTTGTGTATGAATTATGTGATGAAGAAATGAATGAAATGCATAGAAATATGTGTTGAAGTTGTGCATGTGTATGTTGTTGTAGTGGAAGAACAAGTTTTATTTAGTGTATTTTGGTTGTTGTCGTTGTGAATTTTGTGATGTAAAATGAAGGTTTAATGGTCCAAAGTGAAGTGTGGTTGTTGTTGGGCTGTTTTAGAACTAATGTGATTTGTGTTTGAAAGGTTTGAATTGTTATTCGAATATGCGATCGTTGATATTAGTTTATGGTAATAATGTTGTTAAATGTGTGGATTGACTTGTTAGTGTTGATGAAATATGGAAGAATGAAACGTATTGTTGATGTCCATTGGATATTTTGGTGGTTTCGGAATGTAATGGCTTGAGCATATTGGAAGTTGGTTGTTTGGAATGTTGGTGGGCTGATTTAGAACCTTGGAAATGTTATTGATTTGTGTTTAAATGGTTTGGATTGTTATTTGTATATGCGATCGTTGATACTAGTTTGGAAATATGTAGTTAAGTTAAATATTGGAAGGTTGTCAAAGAATGTGGAAATGACTTGTTAGTGTTAGAATGCGTTTGAAATTACTTATTGATGTTGTTGAAATGGTTGTTGGTATTGTTGTTGAAGATTTGGCCGGGTTAAATTCTCGGGGACGTCAGTTTAGGGGAAGTGCTGCCCAAAAGTGTAGAAAAAGTAGTGGTTTGGAATTGAATTCTTTCGACGCTTATGGCTAATGTTCGATGCCTATTGCTGTTGTTGTAGATTTTGGAGAAGACGAGACTTACGTTTGGATTAGCTTAGGAAGCAAGTAAGGTATGTGAAGCTTACCCCTCTTTTCTTTTGGCATGTCTTAGACGGAATTAAGGTATGACATAATATGTGCCTCGGGGTAATTCCATTCGCAAATTTCGAGTATGTCTGTGGTTCGTATTTGCTTTGATGTTGTTGGCATCCTTAGTATGGTTTGTATGTCTTGGATATGATTGAGTTTGAAATCTTTGCGTAAGTGATTCTTATATGTTTCTTGATATTCGTATCCTTAATGCGGTCGAGTTATAATCCTTACGTCTTTTGTGTGATTAAATTTCCAAGGTTACAAAAGAGTTATATTTTCAAAAGAATTTTGTTTTAAAAGAGTTTTGTTTTCAAAAAGATATATGCAAAAACGACTCCAAAACTACGAACGTCGTAACTTTTGCATACGACCTCGAAACGCCCCAAAACATAATATGTAAGTTCATAAGGCATCACTCTCCCCTACCCCTCGTAGTCGGGCTCGGACGGGGGTCGGCACCCGTCCGTGGGGCCCGCGGCCTTTCTATGCTACCTTTATGGATTTTTCGAAAAATTTAATATTTTCTTCACTATGATTATTTATTTATCTGTCGAGTTGGTAATAAGGGTCTTATGCCCATGATTTTGATACGTAACAACGGTTTCGAGGTTCGGTTTGATATGTCCCGAGCGAGATTCGGGAGAAAACTATGATTTCGGTTTTGGAAAAAAAAAGGGTTCGTTTTGATCATTCGGTTGAGTACGTGATGTGTCGATATGCGTGTGGTTACTTACGATGCGCTCGTGCGTTCGTGTTACCTCTTTCACCGGATCCGGGCCGGTATATGATCGTGCGCGCTATGATATACTACGGTGTTATCTTGTGTTACGGTTCCGAGACCTCGCCATAGGGCCGGGTTCCGTTTATGGAGTTATCTTTGTGATATGGCTTATGATGTGTTGTGACGATGTGTTGTGTTCGGGGATACGGAGATTTGAAACACGGTGTTATCTTTGTGTGTGGCGCCGGATAGGGTGGCGACCACGTTCTGTTCGCCGGGTCCTATGGACCGTATTTGATATGTGATGATGTATGATGATATGATGAGTTTGATCACCGATGATGAGGCAAATCCACATCGGTTAATGTCATTCCATGTGAGATTATGATGCGTTCGGTATGAGTATGTATGATTTGTGTGTCGGATGTAAGTACTTGGGTAGTTGGGTTATTACGTCTTTACTACGTACTCCCTACTTTGGTTATGACCTCGTTTGATGTATGCTATGCTTTACATGCTCGGTACATATTTAATGAAACCCCACTCTTCGGGGTCTGCGTTTCATGCTACGCGGTACCCACGGATGAGTAGGTGATGTTAGCGAGAAGATGCTAAATTTGGATTGGCGAGCTCCATTTCCTCCGGAGTCTTTGCGAGTCGAGTGCTTTTTGTATGGTGTTCGAAGTTATGATAGAGACTTTGCGGACGATTGTCGATTGTATGATATGTCGGGTCTGTTTTGTAAGCGGCTACGTAAGCCGGTGTGTTTGTATGCATTATGCTACCGATGTGTTTGGCAAGCGGCTATATAAGCCGAAGCACTGTTATGCCTTATATTACAGTTTTCATACGATTGCAGATTTTATTTGGTTTGAAAAAAAAAAAAAACGAAAGGCATGTTTGTTTTCTGAAAAATTTTCATTACGTGTGTATGTTTTGTTTTGTGGGCCCAGTATGGTTATGAGTGTTACGTTAGTCAGCGGGTTCGCTCGGCCCTAGGTAAGGGTCGGGTGCCCATCATACCCTATCGGAAATTAGGGTGTGACAAATATCATTAGACTACATATATTACATCATTCACTCCTTAGGAGCATCATATCGTAGGCTATGACATTTCTAGACTTTAGCTTACTATCATCACCATCGTATTCATCTTATATTCCTTATCTCGTGTAGCTATTCATGAGAGAGGACTCTTGACTTTCTTGGAGGTGGAACATTTATAGTAAAAGAGGAATTTCATGCTATAGGACTCATGCCTTAGGAAGAAAAGGATTTGCCTCACATACCTTTGCCGCTTTACTATTCTATTGCTCGCTTGTGCTCCTTAAATGCACTCGTATACCTTAAATAATAGAGGAACAAGCTTGGAGTGGTGATTCACCCTTAGCACCAAAACCCTAGTTTCTCTCTCTCGGGATTCCTTGACTTGGATGACTATTAATGGGTTTCCTTCACTTGATTCTCTTGATTTCTTGTTATTAGCCTTTGCTTTCTAGTGATTTCTCATGGATGAAATATTTGGAACACTCTAGAGACTTCTTGAGTTGTGGAGAGATGAAGGGGAAATGAAATGAGAATGAAAAGGGTCCCTTATATTAATCACAAAAGCTGATTTTTGATGAACAATCGTCAGCTGTACAGTGGTCGTAAATGTTACATCTCGCATTTCGCACGTCGGAATATTTTTAAGTTGGTTGCGAAGAATTATGGACGAAGTTATCTCTTGACTTCGTTATACGACAAATGGTTTATGAACTTTGTTGGAAGGAAGCATTAAGGAAAAAAATTGGGACTAAGAGTGCATTATGAGAAAAATTTAAATTTCATGAAATAAGAATGAGGTGGGCCATGGCCACATGGATGCTTGAATATATATACATATGGAACTAGATGACATGTTAATCATATTAGTCATCTTTTATTATTGGAAGAAAATTCTAGAAATTTGAATAAATTTGGAGGGAAAGGAAACTATTCTTTTGCATGACTTATTGGAGAAGCCATAAAGGGGACCTATGTGCTCAACTTATATTTGTAGAGGCTATATGTATATATATGTATAAGGATGACAAGTCAAGGTAAGATTTTCATCATTTATTGTCAAGGAAAAATCTAGAAAAATTGAGAAAAAAGGGAAACATCAACCGGCCATGTGCCACATTTATTTGTATATATACGTATAAATTTTGACCAAAGAAGACAAAAAGTCATCTTTTCCCACACTTTAGAAATTTCAAGAGACAAGAAGAAAAAGCAAGAGAGAGCTACGGCTATGGCAACCGAATCAGCCCATGGAAGATTGATCATGGAAAAATTATTTTTCTTCTAGTTTGTGGCTAAATGGAAGGTCTTCTATCTTGTGGAGTAGTTGTTGGAAGGAAAGAACCACTTGTTTTGTAGAAACAAGCTTAGCCGAGCATGAATAAAGCAAGAGGAAAAGGTATGAATCAATCTTATCTTTCTTATGTTATGAGTGATTCGTGTATGTTGTGAAGTGTGGAAATGGATTAAAATCATGAAAACATGGAAGTTGAAGCATAGTCGTGTATGTGTGTGTGTCTAGCCGTGTGCATGTGTGTTTGATGTAGGAATGAAGAACAAATCGTATTCAACATGTTTGTGTGTTGTTGTAAGGTGAAGAAAATGGATAAACTTCATGAGATGATAATGTTGAAGGTGCATACTCGTGAGGGGCTGTTTTGGGGGGAGTAGGATGAACAAATTTTATGTTGTGTTTTGGTAGTTGTTTGTTGCGGATTATGTAGTGAAATGAAGGTTTGATGACCTTAAATGGAAGTCGTAAGTGTAGGGGCTGATTTGAGAATGTAAGGTGCTTTTAATATAGTTCTTGAATTTATAAAAATAATGTTGTAACGTATGGGGTTGTAGATGTAGTTCATGAATTCGGAAGGTAGAAATGTGTTGTCGTTGTCCTTGTTGAACTTGGAAGGTTTCGGGTAGTGTTGCATGAGAGAGGGCTGATTTGAAGCTTAATGTGACATCAATATGTTTTCTTGAATGTATGGAAATGATGTTGTTAATGTATGAGGTTGTCGACATAGTTTATGAATTTGAGAGGAAGAAGTATGTCGTTGTTGTATTCATTAAGTTGGAAGATTTGGTCGCATAGCGTATTGTTGAATTGTCTTGAAATATTATGCGACTTGCTTAGAATGCGTTATGAATTGATTATGGATGTCATTATTATGATTATTGGTTTGGTTGTTGTTGATATTAGCCGAGTTGAATTCTCGGGGTTGGTGAATATATGGGGAGGTCTTTGCCGAAATTTCCGTAGATAAAGTGACGGCTTGGAATTGAGTTCTTCGATACTCATGGCTAATGTTGGATATCCAATGACATTTTGTAGATCGCGAGGAGAGCTGAGACGCAAGTTTGGATTAGCTTAAAGGCGGCCAAGGTATGTAAAGCTCACCTTTCTTTCTTTGGCATGTCTTAGTACTATTAGGCTATGACCCGAGCCTTGGGGTTATTCCACTCTTAGAATCCGAGCTTAGGTATGTACTTTGTTCGCTCCTTAAAAATCTACTCTTTGATGGGACCAAAATAAGATTTTTATGTTTTCAAAAGAATGAATTTCAAAGGTTTTATAAAAAAATTTTGACTATAAAAGGGTCCCGAACTTCAAACGTCCGTAACTTTTTGCATACGAGCTCGGATTGCCCCCAAACATAATATGTATGTCCATAAGACATAACTTTCCCCTACCTACCCTAGTCGGGCTCGGACGGGGGTCGACACCCGTCCGTGGGGCCCGCGACCTTTCTATGCTCTTATTCGGACGACCTTCGGAAAAATGTAAGTTTCGTTTCATTTGGACCTTTGCATATGAATTTTCTTACTTACTTAATGGTTTATGATTACGATTTTATGCATATGTATGCTCACGACTCCTCGTGCTCATGATTGCACCTCGTTCCGAGTCCGGGCCGGTTATGTTCGTGCGCAATATGATAAACTCCGGTGTGATCTTGTGTTACGGTTCAACGAGCTCCTCTTCAGAGCCGGGTTCCGTTTTGTGATCTTGTGATATGGTGTGTACGGTCGGCTATGATGTGTTACGGGGATTTGTCGGGTTACGGAGATCTGAAATCTTCGGTGTGATCTTGTGGCGTGGCGCCAACGACGCGTGGCGACAGCCGTTCTAAGAGCCTGTGCATGATTTGCATTTAATTACATGTTTTGATACTTTGCATATTATGTCTATCTTGTATTTTGTTCCTATGGTTCCGTATTCTGCTTTACATACTCGGTACATATTCCGTACATCGACCCCCTTTCTTCGGGGGCCGCGTTTCATGCGTTGCGTGTACTCCCCGAGTGAGCTACGGATACTAGCGGGACATGCTCCGGCGGGATTGGCGAGCTCCACTTGTTCCGGAGTCTTTGCCGAGTCAGAGTTTGTGCATGTTATGATATCCGAGTCATGTTAGAGACTTTGCAGACAGAGTTGTGTGCATCAGATGTCATTTGTGAACGGCTCTATAAGCCGTCGATTTGTGATATGTGATATTACCGATTTTGTACGTTCGCAAGTTTGTGTTTGATTTGAATTTATGCATTTATGATTTGGCCAAGGGCCCAATGTGAGTATGAGTATTACGACAGTCTGAGGGTTCGCTCGGCCCTGAATAAGGGTCGGGTGCCCATCACACCCTATCGGAAATTGGGGTGTGACAAAGTGGTATCAGAGCAGGTCTGTCCTAGGGGGTTGTCTGCAAAGTCGTGTCCGGTAGAGTCCTGTTTATGGTGTGAAGCGCGCCACATTTATAAACAGGAGGCTACGGGGCATCTAGGATGGTTACTCTTCTTTGGCATCTTAGATCGTCTTCAGAGAGCCAAGTTATAGGAAATTCCCGACCTTGGCCTTCGACCCGGCGGGGGGATCGGCGTTGACAGGCGGAAGCGACTAGTGGTATGGAAGGTTGCAAAGCACGCAGGCAAGTAAAGATACGAAAGATATATGTTAAGTAAGGTGTCGGTATGCGATTGGAAGGCAAAGTTGGAAACTGAAAAGGAAGGTAAGCAAGAAAACGTGATATGTGTGGTCGTGTGGAGCATATGAGGTAAATCTAATACCTTTGGACCTTGGTGAATATTGAGAGCCATTGTGTGGCTATGATACAATATAATATGATGTGGTATGTATATATGTTGATGGTCCCGTGAGGCATCATTGGTATTTCTGCGTGCGAGGGTTTGGAATGGCAAGAAATACGAGAGGGGGAACTGCGAAATTTTTCTAGAAATAATACGAGAATGAGATACGAGTTGGACAAAATTTTGAAAAAGGTCGGGATAATAGTAGCGATGAAAGTCGGCGATTTGTAAATACGGTCTGCCCTCTAGGAATAAGTTAACTATGGAATGAGCGGCGAAATAGTCAATAAAGGCGTCGGTGGAGATATGGTAGTAAGGAAATTTGGAAGGACTTATGCTACTAGGCGATGACTTTGAAGGATTGGTAGGTTTGGGTAAAATGATATAATTAAGACGAGGGTACGAAGGAAAAGAATTGTGACGAATAGGGATGTGTTAATAAGGCAATGGCCTTGGATGTATCGTGAGGGCGTTCTGGGGATATGATAAGATTCCAACGTACTCAATATTATGTGCAGAAGGTTGTGCGGTGGAAAAGACGCAGTCAGGAAAGCATTAAAGCGTCGCATTTCATCAAAGTTCCAAAGTTAAGCGTCTTTGGTGCGAGAGCAATTCCAGGATGGGTGACCCCCTGGGAAGTTTTCCGAAAATTCCACAAATTTAGAGGTAAGGAGCGAATAAGGAATTGAGGTAGTCTAGGAAAGATTAGGGCATGTGAAGCGACCAGAAACCTCAAAAGGACACGCAGGACGGCGTGAATCAGGTCGGCGAAGAGAAGGAGTTAGCGGAAAGAAAGGAATAAAGGAAGCGAGACAACAGTGTAGTAATAGGCTGTGATGTATGATTGAGGATACGAGCACTATAAGCGGAGGACTGTGTAGGACTAAGTTATAGAAAAGTAAGAAATAAGAGAGAAATAACGAACGTTAGAAAATGACTAAGGTGACACGGATAAAATGTGAACGCATAGAACACATTTTGGAAATGAGAAAAGGACTATGTAAGAGTAGTATGTTGCAACGGCCTGGAGGTAGTATAAGATTCCTCGTGTGCAGAGAATGAAACAGGCATGAATGGGTAATGGTATAAGCATACCCCTAAAAGGGGGAAAGCGGGTAAGAGAAATGCAAAAGAGGGAATGAGAACAGTTGATATGATAGTGTGTTTGGCATGGACGTCCGGGCTACCAATGAGGCCCCCCCTCTCGCGAAGTAAGCTAGTGAGGTCGGAAAACCAACAATAAGTGTACAAGGGTTAGGATGGTGTTTGCGGTGATGTGAGAAGTCTTACAAAAACCTCGAATGACACGACGTTAGAAAACAGACGGGTATGAAGAAAAAGAGTATGACATGAGAATGGTATTGGATAGCCTAAGATAGTATGAAGGATAGCGACGATAGCTATAAGGGGGGGGAGCTCCCCGAGGCGATTATGATGACCCCGTACGATTAGTCGAACATTCGAGGACGAATGTTCTAAAGGAGGAAGGATGTTACATCTCGCATTTCGCACGTCGGAATATTTTTAAGTTGGTTGCGAAGAATTATGGACGAAGTTATCTCTTGACTTCGTTATACGACAAATAGTTTATGAACTTTGTTGGAAAGGAAGCATTAAGGAAAAAAATTGGGACTAAGAGTGCATTATGAGAAAAAATTTAAATTTCATGAAATAAGAATGAAATTGGGCCATGGCCACATGAGTGCTTTGAAATATATACATATGGAACTAGATGACATGTTAATCATATTAGTCATCTTTTATTATTGGAAGAAAATTCTAGAAATTTGAATAAATTTGGAGGGAAAGAAACTATTCTTTTGCATGACTTATTGGAGAAGCCATAAAAGGGACCTATGTACTCAACTTATATTTGTAGAGGCTATATGTATATATATGTATAAGGATGACAAGTCGGAAGATTTCATCATTTATTGTCAAGGAAAAATCTAGAAAAATTGAGAAAAAAGGAAACATCAACCGGCCATGTGCCACATTTATTTGTATATATACGTATAAATTTTGACCAAAAGACAAAAAGTCATCTTTTCCCACACTTTAGAAATTTCAAGAGACAAGAAGAAAAAGCAAGAGAGGCTACGGCTATGTATGACCGAATCGGCCCATGGAAGATTGATCATGGAAAAATTATTTTTCTTCTAGTTTGTGGCTAAATGGAAGGTCTTCTATCTTGTGGAGTAGTTGTTGGAAGGAAAGAACCACTTGTTTTGTAGAAACAAGCTTAGCGAAACATGAATAAAGCAGAGGAAAAGGTATGAATCAATCTTATCTTTCTTATTATGAGTGATTCGTGTATGTTTGTGAAGTGTGGAAATGGATTAAAATCATGAAAACATGGAAGTTGAAGCATAGTCGTGTATGTGTGTGTGTCTAGCCGTGTGCATGTGTGTTTGATGTAGGAATGAAGAACAAATCGTATTGACATGTTTTGTGTGTTGTTGTAAGGTGAAGAAAATGGATAAACTTCATGAGATGATAATGTTGAAGGTGCGGCCGTGAGGGGCTGTTTTGGGGGGAGTAGGATGAACAAATTTTATGTTGTGTTTTGGTAGTTGTTTGTTGCGGATTATGTAGTGAAAATGAAGGTTTGATGACCTTAAATGGAAGTCGTAAGTGTAGGGGCTGATTTGAGAATGTAAGGTGCTTTTAATATAGTTCTTGAATTTATAAAAATAATGTTGTAACGTATGGGGTTGTAGATGTAGTTCATGAATTCGGAAGGTAGAAATGTGTTGTCGTTGTCCTTGTTGAACTTGGAAGGTTTCGGGTAGTGTTGCATGAGAGAGGGGCTGATTTGAAGCTTAATGTGACATCAATATGTTTTCTTGAATGTATGGAAATGATGTTGTTAATATATGAGGTTGTCGACATAGTTTATGAATTTGAGAGGAAGAAGTATGTCGTTGTTGTATTCATTAAGTTGGAAGATTTCGGGTCGCATAGCGTATTGTTGAATTGTCTTGAAATATTATGCGACTTGCTTAGAATGCGTTATGAATTGATTATGGATGTCATTATTATGATTATTGGTTTGGTTGTTGTTGATATTAGCCGAGTTGAATTCTCGGGTTGGTGAATATATAGGGGGAGGGTCTTTTAGAAATTTAGTAGATAAAGTGTCACGACCCAACACGTGGGCGTGGGCGGGTCCTTCCTACGGACACCCGTACGTACTTATCGGTCCAGACATACTAAACGATCGATCCATTCGGACATACGAAATCCATACAATATCTAATATCGAGTCACGCGAACATACCTATACATATATACATTCTTAATACGTACGAAGCGGGTGAGGCTATCATAACGGATAAATCACAAACTCGCACATCGTGCCAAACCGGTGACAACCCAATTTCCCGGAAAATGTCGGGAAACCCCTAACATCGAACGGGAAACGGAAGACGGGGCGAGGGGGCCCCCCGTCCCCCAAAAGATTATATATATACGGGAAAATATGAACAACGGAAAATATATACCAAAAAAATCGGCTCCGGGGGTCAAAAAAAAGCTCGTCAACGACGGGCCCCATATCCTATCCGGGGTCGTCCCTACTGTGGGCTGTAACACGGCCCGCCCCAAGCAAAGGGGTCGATGCGAGT